>NW_016178635.1:0-7723 GCF_001687245.7 Rhagoletis zephyria | reverse complement strand
CTATCCACTTTCTAAAAAAAAGAGTGCAATAAATTTTAAACATCAATGCATCATTTCAGTAAAATGTACATATTTCACTTAAACGATTCAGCAGAGGCTTGTATTATAAGTACTGGACGTGTGTTGGTTCGTATACAATAAATCCACTAGGTAGTAGATATATTAAATGGCTCTTTCCGTTATCCAACAGGTAAGTAATCTAACTAATTGAATTATGTGACAACAGCTGCATTTTACTGGTGTAGACAGCAAAGAAATTACTAGGAGGTGTCCACGTAAATATATAAGAAAATAAGTATACTTACGTATGTATATGTACTTATGTGTAAATAAATGGCCAATTAAATGAACGACAATATGGCATTTGCACATACGTACATATATACCAATAAATATTTTTTTTATTATTATTATATATTTGGTAGAATATTTTACTTGAGAAACACGAGTATCGACATAAAAGTCACAGTTGGATAATAAACTAATTAACCGATTTAAAACCTCAGTTTTTATTTTCATATTCATAAAAATCCGTGTTCCCTTTGACCCCTGTATACATATGTATAACTCTACATACGTATAAGTCTAAGCTGTAAAAGAAACATCCGAAGAAAAAAAATGTCCTAAGCGCGAATTCCATTTCCTGATTTTCAATTAACAATAATGATACAAATATTTTTTAGGCGCGACTACTACTAACAGGCGCCTAAATGCATGCCATGTACTGCTGTATGTGCCAAAATTTCCTTAATTAAGTTAATGAAATTTTGGGCATGCACTTCTCAATTTCCATATAATAAAACTTTCTTAAGTTGTAATTTGATGGCGATTTAAGGATGCTTCCGTGGCGTTTCGCGGACTCAAAATGACTTACAGCCTAACCTAATATTCGCGGCTTGCATTTCGTGAGTTAGGTTCATACGCACGCCGTTCAATTTCGATTGGTCCCATGCAAGTTGTATATGCATGAGAAATTTTTTGACAGTAAAGGCCGATCCACATAGAACTTTCGCGTTGGCTTTGGCGTTGGCGTTGGTTTGACAGAACGCACGGTAAAAGCGGCAGCGAATGCTTGGGNTGCTTCCGTGGCGTTTCGCGGACTCAAAATGACTTACAGCCTAACCTAATATTCGCGGCTTGCATTTCGTGAGTTAGGTTCATACGCACGCCGTTCAATTTCGATTGGTCCCATGCAAGTTGTATATGCATGAGAAATTTTTTGACAGTAAAGGCCGATCCACATAGAACTTTCGCGTTGGCTTTGGCGTTGGCGTTGGTTTGACAGAACGCACGGTAAAAGCGGCAGCGAATGCTTGGGCCACTAAATTTACATACTAACGACAGATAAATTAATATTTCATATCAATAATTGCATTAAAAATGATATTTTAATTTTATTTATTTGCAACAGCTGACGAGCGACGCACACGAAAAGATGAGAGTTGGTCATCTTGTTGCTTTGTGTTGGCGTGAGTGTTGTCAAATTTCGGCTATGTGAACGGCTGCATTTGAATTTATGTATTCATAGTCAGCTGTTGAAGCGACGCCAACGCCAACGCAACGCCAAAGTTCCATGTGGACGGGCCTTGAATTGGCGGCGTGCGTGAATATTAGGTTAGCTGTTACAATCATGCAGAGGTGGCCACAGTGCTTACCCACCTTCTGATTTTATAATACATATGGAGGGGCCTACAATTTTACAAATGCAAATGGAGTTTATGAGAAGCTTTTTCAAGGCAGAATTCGTCGATGTTTTTGCATCGACCAAATGCAAAACTGCCTATCTTACGGCTTCCACATTTTACAGGAGATCGAAAAAGTGGGTTTTATTTGAAAGCATTGCCTTGGTAGGTGGTATTTTCTTTAGCTATTTTTTTTTTTACAAATCTGTTCTTTAAATAATTTACGATTTTTATGCAAAACGATTTTTATGCAAAAATCTCGATATCTGGAGTTCAGGGTTACCAAATCTCATTTTTGCCACCACAGCGATTTAAGCGGTTTTGCAACTGGTCGATGGGCGGTTTTGCAAAAACATCAACGAATTGGACTTTTGCCATTTCCCGCCGCGGGATGATCGCTGTTAGAAAAAAAATTGTGTGTGGATCCCACGCACGGCTGAAATAGAACGTCTTCTGCACATTACCCGTATGGCTTACCATTTTATGTAAGTACTTTTCTGCATAATATGAATAACTATCTTAATATTAATCCCATTCTCAATCTTAATTATAATTTTAATCCTCATATTAATCTTAGTCCTCATCTTAATCTTCTTCTTAATCTTAATTTTAATCTTAATCCTTATCTTAATCTTAATATTAATCTTAATCTTAATCTTACTCTTAATCTTAATTTTAATTTTGTTCTTAATATTAATCTAAGTCACAATTCTAATCTTATTCTTAATCACAATCTTAATATTCATTTTATTTTTATTCTTAACCTTAGTCTTAATTATAACCCTTAACCTTAATCTGAATCTTAATCTTTATTCTAATAGCAATGCACATCTTGATCTTAATCTTAATCTTAATTATAATGATAATCTTATTCTTCATGTTCATCTTCGTCTTAATCTTAATATTAACCTTAATCTTAATCATACTCTTAATCTTAATTTTAATTTTAATCTTAATCTCAATCTTAATCTAAATAACAATTTTAATCTTATTCTTAATGTCACTCTTAATCTAAATCTTAATACTAATTTTAATTTTCATCTCAATGTTAACCTTAATCTTAATCTTAATTTTGATCTTGATCCTAAGCTTAACCATAATTTTAATATTAATCTAAATCTTAAATTAATTTTTAATCTAAATGTCAATCCCAATACTAATCGCAATCTTCATCTTAATCCTAATCTTAAGCTTAGTTGCAATCTTAATCTTGATCTAAGTCATAGTCTAGTAGTGCCCAACCACCCCCGCCATCCTCTCTCTACCATTGTCGTTATTTTCTTTTTTCTTTTTTTTCTTCTATTTTCTTTTTTACTACCTTATATATATATATGTATGTGAGTTCATTTGTGTATACGCATAAGAGCACGTACATACATACATACATATGCAGCTCATTATAAATGGAATATCACTACAAATTACAATTCTAGTCTTCTAAAGCAGTCGGTATGCCAACAAGCACTTCATTCCAGTAACAAATGTTTAAACAATAAGCCATTGTTTGAATTGTTATTCGAATAGAATGTATCATAATTTACGCTTTAGAAATTTGCACAGTAGCATTTGATATGAATAAAAGAAATATCAACAAATAACAATAAGCTTCGGAGAAAATACACCTTTAACAAATTGCAAAATAGGTAAAAAGAGCGAACATATCGTTGGGTTTATGGAAGAACATAATAGCTCAAAAAATTTTGAAACGTGAGAAATAGGGCTTAAAAGAAATGATGATTACTAAAAATTAAGACAATTTGTGTAAAAACATCAAGACGCACACGAAAAATTGGAGGAAATGCTAGGCCAAACACTTGGCAAAAGTGTAATATCCAATTTCCATCAAAAGGCTTAACTGCAGTTAAGAGATAAAGTAAGTTTCAAGAATTTTGACATGCGGTGAGCGGCAAGGTTTATTTCTTAATTGTTGATTTTTTCTCCTCTTTTTTACTTGTACTTTGTAGAAGGAATGACCCCTTTCCAGTTGTAATCTCTTTTTGTTTTCTCAAATATGTAGGCATAAACTCCGGTTAAGGCAGCCAACTGTTAGCCTCAAAATGTTAGTTTTATTATTAAAACAGAGCTAATATCAATTTCTGCATAATTAACTCAAAGAAACAAATTTTGGAATTAAGGTGCTCTTCCAGCAAAGAAGCGATATGTGTAAAAAGTTGTCATGTAGTGAATATTTTATTACCAACAATTTTTTAATTAATTGCCTATAGAAAAATATTGGCATACATACATATGTCTGTGAAAAAAAACGAAAAAAGTTTTTTCGCACCTGGTTCTTCACATAAATTATAACAGTATGTACTCAATTTCATACTATCTGGCAACGCAGTTATCTGTACATACATATGAATGTAGGTAATGCATTTATATACGGGGGTGCGACCGTAAAGTAACAGATGTCCAAGACGAGCAATGGCATAAATATGTGGTAAAACTTGCGGTTATTCCAATCACAAAAGCTAAATGTGTGTAAAATTATACATCATACTTGTTCCCACAATTTTACCGTTGAAATAATAAAATTAAATTTTTCCTGTGTATCTTGTAAAAATCATTATTAAAACCATTCTAAAGCAACCTTATTGGTTTTCCTTTTAAATTACACTGACCAACAAAGTTGAAGTTTTTTTTTAAGATGAATGACTTATGGCACATAACGATTACTAATTTGAAGTCGCTAACTCTAAGCATGCCCTCATTTATATTCTAAAAGCTCTTGTTTAAGATTTATAGTTTTACCTAATTGAATTTAATTAAACCTTAGCTAGTTTAAAACAGTGCACCAAGATTCTGCGTATTTGATGAAACCAAATGAAAAGGCCGGCAATTTTCAAATTTCTAAATTAAGCATTGAGTTTCTAAGTTTGTGGACAGATAAGAAAAGAAAAAGCTTGCGGTACGAAATCGCTTTGATCTGCAATGAATCCGGTGAACCACCATGACGACTGTATTTTTGTTTGATGAACATTAGTTGACATTAACCGACCAAATCTAGACAAATGGGAATATCCTTGCGTACGCTAGGCTCATAGGCTACACCTAAACCACATGCCGATGTCGTTGACTAGTCTGGGAGTGGCATTACAAAAACAGGATCAGAACATTGTTGATATTTTTTATGGCGCTTAGCCAGCTTACCGGCGCGACCAGCTGAAAGAGATATGAGGAATTTTATCGCTTTACATAAAACACATAAAAACTTGTTGAGCAAAAGTCATGAAACAGCTCTGTTAAAAGAATGGAGTACTGACGTTAATTTTAAATGCCAAGTGAAGCTAAGTTTTTCTCCTCTTGGGCTTACTGTCGCAGTGGGCCCCCTCTTCCTCTGCCACCACCAGCGGGTTCCGAGTTGAATACTTTCAGAGCTGAAGCGTCGGCGCCTATTAGAGGGACATGGGAAAACCAGTGGAGCCGCTGTATTTTGACTCGCTACACTATGTCCATGTGTTGTAAAGCTCATACAGCTCGCTGTCGCACAGTGGTCTGAGTATAGAATCTAGCGGGACAAAACTATTTGAACAGGTTCGCGTTGATGGATTTGTATACCACTTCGTATCTACTAGTTATGGGAGAACTGATTACAAATCTTCATTCCGGTTTTAAAAATCCAGTTTTTTTTTTAATTTATTGAATTCGCTCGAAACTTTGTACTCGTTGGCTTTTGGGGTCGCTAATTATGAATCTGACCATGGATTTTTAAAATTCAAAATTGGGGATCCAATATGGCGGGCAAATTAAAAAAAAATTGAATTCGCTCGAAACTTTTTACTCGGACGATCTTGGGGTTGTTGTCGCGATATTGGATAAACCATTCTGAAAAGTTAAAATAATTGTATGGGTGTCGCAAAAACCCACAAAAAGTGTGTATTTAGCCTTAAAGCCAACACTTCACAGAATTAGATTTTATGAATTTTGTTTCGGAACTCAGCGGATTTATTTTGTATTTTTTTTTTCTATTTAAAAATTAAAATAAAATAATTTCAGGTCGAACTTTGCGCGAAGCTACACAAAATTCATTTATAAAATTCTAGAAATAATGAAACAAGTTTTAATTACCAGTAATAACTTCTCTTCACAAAAAAAAAATTGCAAGAGACGCACCATTACACTTTTAATAGCTAATCGAAATCGCACAAACAAAAAACGATTCTCTGCTGCAGCTAACTGACTTGCATCGACTGGCCAATTTATAAGCTTAATATTCTTTTATTTATTAGTGAAAGAGATCAAAAAACTAAAATTAAAAAACTAATCGCATGAATTTGATTTTTACATTTTGTCCCGCTAGTTTAGTGAATTCGACCAGTGTGCGTCGCCAACGCGTTTGGTTTGAATCGAATTGTGGAAATAAATTCCCAGTTATCGCGAACACGTTTCTACTAGACACACTGTGTAAAAAACAAATTTTTTTGGGTTGGCAATAACAAAATATTCAAGCATTGCTTGATTTGGTTAATTTTAAGCATTAATATGTACATACGTACATATGTATGTTTGGGCATAAATAAAAGGCAATATTGCAGGCCGGACATTAAAAGGTGTTAAAATCTCTAAAATGTTTGCACATTATTGTCGGCGCTTTCAGAACTCGAAGTTTTGTTGTAAATTTTTGCCACTGATTAATTTTCATAGACAGCAGTCAAACAAACCATTTTCGCGTTGTACTTACAAATTTGAAAGTTTATTTATAGAAAAGAAAATAATGTAATTACGCATTTAAATACGTAAATATGTGTGTGTCCGCATATACATAGATATGCATATGGACAGACAAAATGTGTATGGGACATTCCCTGTCAACCTGATGCGATGAAAAATTTAGGTAAGCAAAAAGTTTAAAAACAGCGTCTTCTAAAGATAAGACAATGCATTTTCGAGAATAATGTTGTGGCTTTAAAAAGTTGAATGGAAACCGCTGTATGGGGGCTAAAATTTCTTAGTTTTTCGCACTTGGTAAGCGCAGCACAGTGCTCGCTTTGGCAGTGTCGATGGACAAAATGGTAAATCTCTCAATAGGAATAAGATAAAAATATTTAAAAATATGTGTTTGAAAGCTGACATAATGGCATACAAGAAAAAAACAGTACCATTGTATAATCATTGTACTTAACGCAAAAATATTTGATTGAAAATGAAATTTCGAAAAAAAATTAATGCTTTTATGGTTATTGAATTTGTTAAAAAATACCTGTTATGGTTGGTCATTTAATTTTGTATATCTACTTCTTTCCAAAAAATTTGAAGTTTTTTGCCGTCATGTTCATTTCGTAAAGGCGCACATTGACTTTGAAAGTAGTTACTTCAAGAAGTACTTTCTTTTAAATTTCACATGGAATATCTCCAATAAATATATACATAGATACCAACATACTTACATATATATTTCCGTTTGTATTTATAAATCCCCGTGCAAATACGCTGTCACTCAAGTTCATAAGCAATTACGCGGCGCTTTTTACGCAAATACGCTTCCTATCGCAACTAAGTATGTACATATGTATGTATGTACCCTGCAGTGAAAAATTATTAGTTGTTAAAAATAACCAACTTATAGTTTGCTTTTTGGCGGGATTTCGATACATACCTCACTTTTAATTAGCTATGACCAAACCAACTAAAAGTGAGTTGTAAAGTCATGCAGGCGTCAAGCAGACGCAATCGGGAGTTTGTTTTCCTTACAAGTTTCTATTTAAAAATCCTCCTACAAAAACTACTTTGAATACATTTTTTTTTTCTGCGCTTCACAAATTCTTTTTCGAATTCAGGACAAATAAAATGAAGTTCGAAATTCTATATTATCATTTTGATGTTACATCTGACGGAATTCCAATGTACTTTGGACCCCTACTGCGGTAAATGTAAACAAATAAACAAATATGCAATGTTGAATAAAAGTTAAATAAAAATTTAAATAAATAAAAATAAATAAACTAAATATTTCTTTATTGATATACTTTTTGTCCGAAATTAGTTAGTTACAAGTTAGTTGACATATAAAGCGGCCATCGCTGCACGAAAGTAGTTAC
>NW_016178634.1:0-7724 GCF_001687245.7 Rhagoletis zephyria | reverse complement strand
TGTATGTATGTACTTACTTAAAAGCGCAATCCAAACTCCCTCCGGCAAACATACTAACACGTTACACGTTCAGCTCTCATTTAAAATTTCGTCCATATTTGTACTAATACTATGCAATCAAAAAGAATTGCAGATCCATTACATTAGTGCCTGTATGACCAGTCAGCACATGATATTCGCCACCGTTCAAATTCTTATAAAAATTATACGAATCGTTATTTTGCAGGTAAGCCTTCACATCGTTTAAACTCATAGAGGTGTTCTTCAGAAAGTCGCTTATCACCAAATCGCAACCAATTGCACCTGCTGCTGGTGTCGGACCATCAATACCGTCCGTGCCGGCGCTAAGAAAGATGACATTTTCGAAATCCGCATTTTCGTATAAAGCGAGCGCCAAACGCAAAGCCAATTCCTGATTGCGGCCTCCCAAACCGGTGCCAGTGACCTACAGAAGGAAGACGTAAGATTTTTACTAACGCGAGTCAGCTTAACGAAGGGCGCTAGATACTTACCTTGACTGTGGGTTCACCTGCCAATATCAGTAGCAGTGGCTTCTTCGTGCGCTCACACATGAGAAGTGTCTTTAGGAAATGCTGAAAGATTCGCGCATCGAAGGGGAATCTTTTTTTCAATTCATGCTCATCAAGTGCACCCTTGCGAAAATTGCAAAGGTCTTGCAAAAAATCTTTGTATTGGCTGACAAGTTCTTGCACTTCACCCTCCACTGTTGTGCCGGCAATGAAAGGATTGTAGCCACACTGTAGTGCTTCCTGCACAGCCTGCGCTGTTGCAACGCGATTGTCGCCTACCATATAAATATAATTATTGCGTGCTGGTTCCATTTCTGCTTTCACTTCCGGCTGCTCCACTAGCACACGCATATGCTCAGGTAAATCGGTGAATAATTCATATTTCTCTAGTACCTCTTTCGCCGACAGACGTTTTGCTAGAGCGCAACAAGTCGGACCACTTGCTATTATGTCGACCGGATCGCCCACAACATCACTGATGACAAACGAGACGACAGCAAAAGCGTTACGTGCGGCGGCTGCCAGCCGACCACCCTTTATGTCGGACAAAGCAATGCGCAAGACATTCATTTCATCGATAGTTGCGCCACAATTTGCCAAACGACGTACTAGCTGCATCTTCTCCGACAGTTTGAGGGGCGTACGCGGTAGGGGCAATAGCGCAGAACCACCGCCAGATATCAGCACAAAGAGTATATCATTTTCGGTCATATTCGCGGCGAGTGCTTTGATGCGCTGTGCCGCCTGGAGTGCCTGCTCGTCGGGTTGATTGTTTGGTGCGCCTTCGAAAATTTCAATTATCGAGTTTGTTGGCAGCTGCATCTCGGGCACATCACGGAATCGCTGTCTTGTGCCCACTGGTATGCTTAGAACACCACTCACCAGGCGGTTCCCGAGCGACTTCTCCAGTTGCACTGCCATGCCGAGCACAGCTTTGCCGAAACCAACTACATGACAGTGTTTACGGGTGATATCCAAAGTTTTACCTTGTATTTGTATGCTCAGCCGGCGACCATCTTCACTGGGCTGTGGTCTAAGAATATACTGGTTGGCTTCGCTGAGCAGTTGTGCTGGTCGTACATTTGTATGCTCAGCCGGCGACCATCTTCACTGGGCTGTGGTCTAAGAATATACTGGTTGGCTTCGCTGAGCAGTTGTGCTGGTCGTACGGACTCCGCAGAACGTTTAAAGATGTGCCGCAGGTTCTGGATATGCTGTAGTTTGGCTGACATGGCTTTAATGGTTCAAATTAAGATATTCGATGTTCAATTCCCTTATCTGTTTACCTAGGCCGGAGTATGCTTTGATAAGAAAATTTATAAATAAACTACAGCTGTTGCCGCTACCAGCTGATATGGAGCGGGAAAACACGCAAGCATAAATGTCAAATGTTCAAGCAACGGGTGATTTCACCCGCAGATGTCGCCGCGAAAATTAAAATGAGAAATTTCTAGTTTTGCAATTTAAACGGTAGCAGCGACGTAAATTTCACCGCGTCATCTACCTGCAAGTTTTACCACGATTTCTGAACTTCTGGTTCCGTGTATGTTTGCAAGCATAACTGTCAGTTTTTTTGGCGGCGTGGTTTCTCCGAACAGGTACATATTTTATCTTTCTTGTAAAAAATCGTGTTTTAGTGAATAAAAGCAAATAATTAAATGTAATTTTGCATGGAGTAAGATAAAAAGTGTTCGATAAAGTGAAATTCAATTTAAAGATACATATGCGCGTATAAGTTTTTGTTTAGTATGTTTCACTTCCTCTCTATAGGGAGGAACAGGAAATGGAAGGTGCTTCAGTTCAATAATTTAATTCATAAATTAATTGGGTAAATGAAAAAAATGTGGTGTAGAGTGAAAAATAGTTGTGTTAAGTGGATGAAAGTTTTCCACTGAAATTCTGTGAGGAAATGACATCGCCGGATGTTTTGCTGATTTTCATCATCCTGCAGTTCATAAATACATATGTTGTTGTTGTTGTAACAGCATACAAATTCCCCAAAGAGATATTGGGGAGTGTTGCTGGAGTGGTGGCAGTCCTTGGCCAGATATATATCTATCTGGGTTGTTGTTGTTGTAGCAGCATACAAATTCCCCAAAGACTTTTTGGGGAGTGTTGCTGGAGTGACAGTCCTTGGCCAGATATAAATCTGGGTCGTTCCGGTTACGTAGACCCGACTGTCGTGGGAATCTATCTGGGTCGTTCCGGTTACGTAGACCCGACTGTCGTGGGAACGTATGTAGATATGTATGCTTATAAATGTATAGAAATGCATCGGAAATAATATTCAAGATACATTCAGCAAGGTAAGTGCATAGCCTTCTTTAAAATTAACCATATGTATGTGCCGAATTTTAATGCTCCCACTCCCGGCATTGTTCCATACCGACAAAATTCATCCGTGTTTTTGTTTTTTATTTCGAAATCAAAGCGCTCAAAGTTTTTCATGTATTTTATATGGAAAAATCTTTAATCCTTGAAAATCAATATTTTTCTATTAGAAAACTCTATTTCTCTTCAGGGGACTTGCAATAATAATAGCCAATTGTTTCCTTTACAATTTTTTAATACTTTTTTGGGGACCTATAAAAAATCTGTACATACATACATATGTAGTTAATGTACATATCGCTTACCATCTGCAAAAGAGGCACAAAACAAAAATCATATCCGATAATATAACTGCTTATGGATGAAACAGATTCAACGCAATTAATTCCGGTAGGTATAACATTAGTTTGATACATAGAGAATATTTTCATGAAGAAAAAAAAATATTTGCATTATGTGGAGATAAATCCCACGAATTTATTTATGTATGCCAAACGATCGATCTATTTTGAACTGCGACTGAAGTGTGATATGTATCTTATCCCTTTATAATTCGTAATTCGTAATTCGTAAACGCAACTTATTTTAAAAACTAAAATTATGTGAAATTACGAGCGGTGCGATGCGTGTGGTAAGAGCTAAATGCTATGCTAGATAAAACGTTTGCTTCGCGTTGCGTCACAGATTCGATTTGATCTTATCCAAAAATTTATAATAACCTAATTTTCTGCTAAGTGGTTATTGCAATAATCGATTTTGAGTGAGTTTGCTTAAGTAATTACTAATTTATCGAAATTTTCATGTTTATGTAAATTACCTTTAAATAGGAGGTGGGCGTGGTTCTTTGATGTGATGAATAAAGAAAAACACGTGTGAGTCTTTTGAAGATGTAAAGCAAGAGAATTAATAAAATGTTTTATTCAAAGTCATCACTAGAGATGTGTAACATGATATGTATTAGAGATGTGACAGTATTGATTAATCTATTACCAACACCCTCACTTGATTAATTACCAATTCATTTTAAGTACTAATTCACTTAAGTAAAATATCTTTATGTAAATAATTCATTCATATGTATACAAAGTATAATTAATGTTTAGATTCACAATCTGAGTACGAAAACAAACTGTACAAAACAATTCCCATTTGCTCATCGATCATCATATCATTTGTGGTTAGGTACAGTTTTGTACATAGTCAGAAACAAATTGTAAGATTCACTGTCATTTTCCCCAACGAGAAACGTTTGCTTTTCGTTTGTGACAATTGTACCATAGGGTACGTTTTATATGTATACAAACGTTTCAATTACGTGAAAAAAAAAATTTCTGTAAATTTTCATATCCAATTCAATTAAAAAACATGTGCTACATACATATATTTTTCTCTGCACGATTCATTTCGTTTGTTGTTTCGTCTGTAACTACTAAACTACTGTAGTGTACTATCGCAAAGTGAACTCAGCCGTTTTGTTTTCGTATTGTACCGTACTGTTGAAGTAATAAACGAAACGAAATAGTAACGTACAATATAGTTTATTTTCGTACACTGTTCACAATGTAGAATTTACTGTGCACATTTCATTAAATTTTTTTTTTTGGAGTTCAGCATAATCCGCTTAGTTTGACACACAAAGAGTGTTTGTCCTTAGAGACAGCTTTGATTAAATAATCAGCCGCCATTTGCTCAGAGGAAATGTAGTTTATGGTGACCACAGCTTTTTGAATCATATCCCTAATGTAGTGATGTCGATATGTTTGTTGCGATTTCTAAACCCGTCGGACTCAGCTAGGTTAATATCGCTTCTATAGCCACAACTAATTGGAATAGGCTTGCATGAACTGGGATCGACTTCATTAATAAACTGCTTCAGCCACAATTCTTCCCTCACTGCAGATGACAATGTCAAATACTCAGCTTCAGTAGTTGATAAGTCCACCGTTGGCTTACGCTTGCTGTTCCAGCTGATTGCTGCATCTGACAACTGGAAGATGTAACCATTGAATGATCTTCATTTATCAACGTCCGATGCGTAGTCCGCATCACAAAAATCTGAGAGTGGATATGTTTGATGTGGCGTAGTTTAAAATTTGCGGTCCCATTTAGGTAGCGAAATATACGTTTGACCGCTGCCCAGTGAACCGCATTGTAGTTAGTATTGAATCGACTCACATCATTGAGTGCGAAAGAAAAATATCTGGTCGAGTGCTCTGCGCCAAGTATAACAAACATCCAACGGCTTCTTGGTACGGAAAACGTTTAAGTTCGCTCCTTGACGATTCTTTGCTTGAATCCTAATCTTTCGAGAGCTTAACGTTCGGAGCACTCGGAGTAGAAATTGTCTTACAGTCAGCCATACGAAAACGCTCTAGTACTTGACTGTTGTAGTTCGACTGATCTAATTCAATATAGACTTGGGAGTGATTTATTCTAATTCCCACACAATTCGTAACTGACCCAAAATCTTTCATTTTTAAACATGAACTTAGTGCTGACTTGAGTTTTTCTCTAGTACGATTGAATTGCTTCAAAATATGAGTATATCATCCACATATATCGCTAGCATTAAGTTGATGTCTTTGTTGTAAAAGATGCATGGGTCAAGCTTCGACTGAATCAGTCTGATGGACTTTAATGCTGTGATTAACTTACAGTTCCACTGCCTACCAGTTTGTTTCAAACCATACATTGCCTACTTTATTAGGTCCATCGGTAAAACCTTCAGGCTGCTCGATGAAAATTTCTTTCTCTCCGATCATGATTTAATTTTTTGCAGATTTAACTTTAAATTGTGTTAAAATGTTGGTGCGACTACGGCTTTTTATTACCGTGACTACATTGCAGTTAAATTGGACAGAATATTTTCTGACTTGAACCAATTTTCCTGGGACTATTGTTGGCAATTAGTCACGGTTGATAACAAATTAAACTTCTTAACTCAAAGCATACTCTATTTTTTAAATAAGCGCGGGCCAATTCGTAAGCTTACACCCAACAAATATCCGAGTTCATTGAGAATAATAACCTACTCAGTCTTTGTCAATCAGGTTTTAGAGCTGCTCGCTCTTGCTCGCCTGCCATCACCAAAGTACTGGACGATATCCGTCAAGAGTTTGATCAAGGCCACCTAACACTTTTATGCCTCCTTGATTTCTCCAAGGCGTTTGACACTGTCAACCACAGCCTTCTCTGTGGCAAATTAACTGACTATTTTGGATTTGCTGTAAATGCAGTAAAACTGCTAAATAGTTATTTAAGTAACAGAATGCAGAAAGTTAAAGTCGGCAACACGCTTTCAAGGTTGGTGGGAACATGTGGCGGAGTACCACAGGGCTCTGTTCTAGGTCCCTTTCTCTTCAGTATTTTTATAAATTAGATATATTTTCAACTATTGCTCACATGTTCGTCTACACGCTCACGCTGACGATGTTCAATTATATATCTCTAACCATATCAGCATGGTTCAGGATATAACTCGTAAGCTTAATGAGGACTTCTGTTCGATTTTTGAATGGTCTGCTGAAAACCTACTCTTCCTATATGCTCAAAAATCGTATGTATTACCAATATTCAAAGATAAAATCCTACTTTCTGACATTGCTCACCTTTATACTGGAACTGCAAAGCTTCAATTGGTTGACAAATTGAGAAACCTGGGGTTTACTATAAATTCCAAGCTGACTTGTGAGGACCACAGCAATGAAGTTGTGGGAAAAATGTATTACACCTTGCGCTGCCTCAGAGTATCTGCACTTTTCGTACCCTCAGACACGAAAAAAAGCTGGTCTCAAGCCTTATTGTTCCTCAAATTACGTATTTCGAAATACAGCAAATTAAACTCTAATTCCCCCCACAAACTCGATGTTGCATTTAACCATGCCACTATGTATTTATATGATTTGAAGAAATTTAACCATTTATATATTTGTATATTTATGTTAAAATTGCTTGTTTATAAAAAACCGGAATATCTATATGATAAGCTTAAGTTTTCCAAATGCACACGCGCCCTCAATTTTATATTGCCAAAGTTTAATTATTTAAGCACTTCAAGACTTTTTTTTTTGTTAATGTAGTCAGACTCTGGAACTCCCTTCCATTGTCTTTAAAAAAAACTCGCTTTGTGAAAGCAATTTCAAAAAACTCATCTTTGATTTTCTCTTTAGTTTTCTACGTTTTATACAATTTCTGTTTGTACTCTAGTCACTACGTTTATATTAGACCTTTTTTTTTGTTCATTTTTGCATATTTATATTTCTATATTTTTTATTACATATATTTTTGTTACTGTATACTTTTATTTATTCTAATATTTGCATATACTTATCTGCTCTTTGTATTGCGCAATAAAAGATTAAATCTTAATGTGCTAATGCGCGTCCCCGCGTACATCTAGTCGATTCTCATTCTCTTTCTGGCGGCTAATGCAATTAAAAATTGTATTGTTGTATAACGCACAACTTGCAAATATGTCTCTTGATATTTTTGCCCAAATTTTTTATTTAGCACAACCTTTTGCGACGAAACGAGCTTTGTAACGAAATACATTCCCATTGTTATCGCGCTTGGTTTTGAATACCCATTTGTACTTAATGGCTTTTCGACCCTTGGGTAAATCAACTAGTGTCCAAGTGCTGTTCTCGCTGTGAGAACAAATTTCTTCTACCATGGCTTGTCCCCAGTTTTTACTATCTTTACTATTCAATACTTCTATTGCTGTACCCGGGTCAGAGACATGATATGTATAAGACGAACTCACCAAAAGCTTTGGGTTTTGGATTACGCGAAGACTTTCTTGTTTCTTGCACTGAAATCCCGTTTATCGGCAAATAAAGTGGAACGCACTCTTCATATTCGCTG
>NW_016178633.1:0-7724 GCF_001687245.7 Rhagoletis zephyria | reverse complement strand
GGCAGAGTCATTGAAGTACGCTTAATCCAGAGGCTATTTATTGAGCGAATGATCACGCCATTTTTAAAAAATTTCCAGTAGCATACACATGCCCACCACACTGTGCCACAGCCGAGTAAAAGAAATATGAACACCAAATCGTGGGTGAATAAGAAATTGCAATGAAGCGACAAATGACATCATAGACTTCAACGGAAAGAGGCGCTTATCTTAAATGGCCATACATTCGTGCGAAATATTTCAATAAATGTTAGCTACTGTTGCGCCAGTGATTGCTTCAGTGAATGCCCATAAAGTATGCAGTTGTTGTTCATCTTCTTCGTCCTCTTCTTCTTATACTTGTTTTCGCTGTTGTTGTTGTACTCAAGCTCTCTATCTATTTATTTTGCGACCATAACTGCCACAGCCGTGCTAAGCCGTTTTCTTCATCTGTGTGGAAGACCGCCGCTTTTGACCGTCCGCACTATGCAAATTATCTAACTGTGTATCCAAAAGATTAATAACACACCACGGCTTCACTTTAACCAAATAACGGCAAATGGAGCCGCTCAAGCGGCCTGCGTACAGGCTGGCTGACTAGCTGACTAGCTGACTGGTTTTGCCTGTCTTGCCTTCCTGCCGCGTCATCGACGTCTTCATTGTTGTTGTTGCTATTGCTGCTGCGTCTGCTGTGGGAGTGAATTCACTGGTCGATTTGTTCGACAGCATTTTTGTGTCATTTGCCGAATTTTCTTAACATTTTCCGCACGTTTCATAGTCACTTTTTAGTGATTTTTCAAGACATCCATTTGCATTTACAATTTTCGTTTGTTTTGCTGTGTGTGTGTGTGTGTGTGTGTCATGGGCTTTTCCTAACTTAGCCTGGACGTTTTCACTGATTTGCGTTTAAGTGTTACAAAGTTGGGTATTTACGACTTTGCATTTTTTTTTTTGAGTTTTTTTTTTTTTTTGTTAAACTGCTCTTTTCTTCATTCAAACGACACTCGGAAAAGCACACAGACTATCGCTTGCCTTGTTCGTGTCGCTTTGCCGTACGTTTTCAAAAGACCTACAATAAATCCTGTCGACCCGGCATCGCAATGCTATTAGCTTTCGGAAAGAGTGGGGTGTGCGCGGGTTGGCGTGTGTGCTTGCGAGTTGCTGTGTAAAAGTATGTACACACAGCGTTGCATTGCGTTTTGCGACCATAGAGTGTGTGTGTGTATCTGCTCCGCGGCAAGAGTCGATGCCGAAAGCATTGAAAAGTGTATGAGTATCTATCTGCACAATAATATGCTATGCAAAGAGGCAAGTAGCAAGAAAGCCGCTCTGCTCTGCTCTACTCGGCGACAAAGAGTGATCGGACAAAATTAACAAGAAAACTTTCAATAGAAATTTTAGTAAGGTAACGTCACGTCAGATACTTCGGCTTTTAAAAAAAGCAGGACAGATTTTTACATTTCGGAATTTGGAAAATTAACCTTAAGTATTTCAAATATTACTGCAAAAAAGTTGTATGCAATTCCCAGAGTTTTTAAATTTTGACATTTTCATTTTATTTTCCAACATTTTGTCATACAAATGTCATGCCACGCCAGATTGGAAATGCCCATTACAATATATCACTATTCACATTAACTTACATTTACAATTCGATACGATACAAGAGTTCTGGTACTCGATTCCAAAAAAATATCGTTTGAAAACTATCGAGTAAAAAGTATCGGTATCGAATGGAAAAATGTCGATCGCATCGTATCGTATCGAAATTCGTGTCCCTAATAATAAAAATGATAGTATAGAAAATTTCGCATTCCCGGCCGCGATGAGATTTCTCAAGTAAAAGTAAACCAAACCGAATGGGAGGAGAAAAGAAACTTTCAAACAGTGAATTTTCCCAATTTCTCAATATAAAATTTTCGTCGGGAAAAGTGGTTTTATTGTTTTAAAATGCAAAAATATATGATTTATAAAAATAACTAATAAAGAAATTGTAAAAAATCGGCGATTTTTGTGAAAGATTTAGCACATTGCAGTGCAACAAAAGTTTTTAAGGCGTTGTTTACTTTTACTTGAGAATTGTCAAAATCGGCAAAACCCAAGTTAAAAGATTTTTCTAGAGAAAATAATTAAAAATGTTGTGATTTAGGTGAAACCTTTTTTTTTAATTTTTGCAAAAATTTTGATACAAAACCTGTGGTCTACCACATTTTTTTTGCAGAATCTACCACAAAGAATTTTTTTTTTATTAAGTCCGATCACTGGCGACAAATACGATTCACGCCAATGTGCCCGACAGCGGAGGCATTTTGTTACACTAAGCAAGCGATGGGGTCCTTGTTGGCTGCTGGATGCGTTTTATGTTATATGCAATATTTCAGTGTTGCCATTAGAAAACCAATAAAATCAAATAACCCGGATAGAAGAGTTCTCATTTTTGGTCCAACGATCATACGCTCGTCTAATACGCTGTAGGTGTTCTTTCCATTTATGACAACATTATGAATTTGATTTAACTTATTTTGCGATCCGGCGACAGTAACGTAGCTTGAAGGATCTTTTTTCCTGGAGCCTGGACGATTCGTCGTGTAGTCTGAATATTCCGACGATGAGTCCAAAAATCCCTTCCTTTTAATATCGTGGCCGTAGCAGCTCGTATGCGCGCTTCAAGCGCTCTTGAATTGATCCTTGGATGTCTGGTCCTTTCCTTGCATCGGAGAGTGGGCGCAGATAAGCGAGATTTTGAAGCATCTCGGAAGCTTGCCATTGCCTGCCTAGTGGCCACCGCTAGGTAAGGATAAAGTAGGTCCTACCAGCTTTCTTTTATTTTTCCTAGTTCACCGATAGAATACTTCTTTTGCATCCATCCCTGAGCTAGTACATTGGGGTTCTTTTTTTTTTAAACAAGAAGAAGTAATAAAAGCCGCCTACATAAAAATACAATTTTAGCACATTTGGTTAGCGAAATCGGAAAATTGGCAACACTGGCTGGCATCACCAAGCAGCTACTACGCTGCCGGCGACTACGAAGCGCGACTACAAACACACACCGAGCTTAGCGCACTTAAATTCCGATACATTTTGGTGAAGCTGCTGCCGGCTGTGGGGGGGGGCCAGAGCGAACTGTCAGGAAGGCTGCTGAATGCCGACTTTGCTGTGGCATAAACTTTTTGCCTTGCTGCATGTTCGGAATATGTGGCGAAAATACTTTCATTATTAAGCAACAAATGCACGCAAA
The DNA here is from genome assembly GCF_001687245.7 of Rhagoletis zephyria. Classification (NCBI taxonomy): domain Eukaryota; kingdom Metazoa; phylum Arthropoda; class Insecta; order Diptera; family Tephritidae; genus Rhagoletis; species Rhagoletis zephyria. Next base: position 4,507 of record NW_016178633.1, on the reverse strand, counting down.
AGCCGTTGATGTTGCCGCTGCTGCTGCGGCTGCCAATTTTCTTCTTTTTATTTCACTTTTTCTATTTCCTTTATTATTTGTTGTATCCATTTTTTTGCTTTTATACAATTTTTTCTTTCTATTTCGTTGATTTAATGTTTTTTCGCAATCTCCACCCAGGACACATGTTTTATGTCCTCCTGTGACGTTGAATGGGACGTTATGCTTCGCTACCAACATACACATGCAAATGCTCGTACATACATACATGCTTCCCGTAAATCACATTTTATGCTGATTAGTTCGGGAAATAGGCAACAGCTTGACTAGACTAGATACAAATATCTAGATGATTGAATGCTTGTTGGCCGCCTGAGCTGCCAATAGGCAACTGAAATTAAATGCGAATGACTGGCAAAGCGCGCGGACAAGTAAATATCATACGCTTGCCGACCTGTGACTGCCATTGCTCTTCCACTGCCCCTGCGTCTGCTGGCGCGCCGCATCCGCAAAGTGCCAAATTACCGAAATGGCAACGAATTCATTCATCCTGACATAAACAGTCTGAAATAAACATGCATTTAAATATCCGTCAGTAGCACTATGCCACACACTCCACAACTCGCGATGCCACTCCGATGAGTGGTGCTCTACACACTGCAATAACGTTCTCAACAACATTCGTATGTAGTACGTAAATCCTGTAAGTATACACTCAATGTCATTACTAGTGCCGCAACTCAAAAAGAAAATCAAGTTTTTCGCGAAACTACTCACTGTCGCCCATTTCTCTATTAGCCAACCAGTTGGTTCATTAAGGTCTTAGTCATTCAAAAGTTATTGTCAATAGAAAAACTCTGAAGTGTTAATAAGTAATAAGAGTTAGAAAAGAGAGGATACCAGATTATTGCCTACGCGGATGATGTGGCACTCATCGTCAGAGGAAAGTTCTTGGACCCTCTGTATGATCTCATACAAGGGTACCTTAACTTGGTAACAAATTGGTCTGCTAGCAGCGGAATTGCTGGAAATTCTGGAAATATTGAGCTCGTACGCTTCACCAGGATGTATAAAGTGCCTCATGCCTAATGTGACCAACCGTACTTCTTTCGGTAGTACAGTACTTCTTTTTTCGCTCTTGTACTTCGAACTTCGAAGTACAGTCAAATGTACTTCTTTGGAATATTTTGTACTTCAGGAGGGAGACCTTGCAACCAGTTAGCGGCAATTTTCGGATAGCTATCGCTAACTGGTTTCAGAATCTCCCCCCAGGTCCTGCACTTCTCCGATCTTCTGGACGATTGTCACGTGGCCTGGGCGATAAATTCGTTCAAACCATTAAAGTCACCGGTGACCGATACCTGCGCAGCTGCAAAGGGCTCTAGAGGTGTCGTGCAATTGGTTGGCTCCTATTTATGCGAACTGCATGAGGACCGGATACATCCCCAAGGCTTGGAGGCTAGTCAGTGTTGCGCTCATCCTGAAGGCCGCATATGTTTCCCCTAGGTATTTTAGGCTAATCAGTCTCTCTTCGTTTTTGCTAAACACGCTAGAGAGACTGACAGACCTACACGTAAGAAACGCGATTCCTCCTGACTGTCTTTCAAGAGCTTTTTGCAAAAAAAGGTCGGCGAAAACCGCTTCAACAATGTCACTCCAGAGGCAATAGTTAAGTATATTCATAATCTGGAGATTGAAACCAACCGAATAAGGCTTATCTACAGCTTACTTCGTGACAGAACAGTCGCCTCGGAGTAGGACAGCACCTGCACTCAGTGCAGAGTCATTAGGAGCACTCCACAAGGTGATGTTCCCCCTCCCCTGCTCTGGATTGCGGTTGTAAACGACCTTCCAGAGAAACTGGAAAAAGTGGGCTGTCGGGTGATCGCCTATGTAGATGATGTGAAACTTTTGGTTAAGGGACGATTTCTATAGACCCTTTTTGATCTGGCTCAAAGTTACCTGAACCAGGTAACTAGGTGGGCGATTATAAGAGTGCGTATTTTGGAAAGGGTAAGAAAGTTTTCGGTTGCCTTATACTGCTGTAGGGGAGGAAACCATATTTAAGACCATATTGTTTCAAGGAGCCCTTATCTGGTGGAACTCACTCGAGAAGGCTACACTTGTAAAATAGGAATTAGGTGAGCATTAGGAACCACGCTTAACATACATATGTTGAACACGGCGCCGGCTATTAGGCTAAGGGAAACCGGGTCCTTTTGTGACATAAAAAAGGAAAAGTAGACGTTTCTCTGCAGCAGCAAATATTTTTATAGGGCACTTTAAAACACATGCAACAAGTACTAGTTATGTGGGTTCTGACAGGCCATTGTGCGATTGGTATTCATGCGGTGAGACTAGGAATTCCAATTGTCCTTTTTTATCAGCTGTCAAAAGGGAAGATGAAGTGGAATCTTCTCCAAACTTTCTTTTAGGCTGTCCATCCTACGCGAGGCTAAGATTTGGTTCGCACTTCTGAACAAGCGCTGAGCTCTCTGGGATCGAAATTAGCTGCATTCGAAATTTCGTAATCATCTCGCGTCTTTAACTTAACCCAACCTAACCTGTACTTCTTTGAGCTATGAAATAGTTGGTTACATTACTCATGCCCAACTTCTTATCAATATTCTCTCTAACAGGGTAAAGTTCTTAGGTGCGATCCTGGACGGGTAGTTATCATGAAAAACAAATATTTAGGGGGGCGCTCCGGACCACTCCTACTCTAGCGCTAAACTTTTTGCTCAGTGTCGCACCTGTCGATATTGCAGGCAAAATAGCGGCCGCTTGCTCAGTAATTAGGCGCAAAGGCCTATGTTCCTTTCAATCCAGCGAATACGACAGTACTCAAAACCTTCGACTTTCTACCGGAAGAAATGTATCGGAATGTTTCGAGCCTGATCCCAAGCGTATTCTTCTTCACACACATACATCCAAGAGGCGAATGGTTCAATAAACACCTCTAAGGACAAATCGAAGCTGGACCAGAGAGTTGGAGGAGGTGTCTACTGTGAGGGACTGCCAATAGATCTTATGTTCAGACTTTCGGATCTCTGCAACGTCTTTCAGGCGAAGGTGGCCTCTAGTAAAGAGCCAGCCTATTGGTTATGCACCAATTTTTTGCCGACTGAGAAGGTAAATATCTACTCTGATAGCCAAGAGGCAGTCAGAGTGCTAGGATCGCTCTTTCAACCGGCTCGGAATACTTCCAAGTCAAGCTAATTTTGGTTTCAGGACATAGTGATATCACTGGAAATTGCGGAACTGATGAATTGGCTAGACAGGGCACCCTTGAGGCCATCACCTCAGGCAGGGAGGCCATAGTAGTTCTATTAGCAACCTTGGCTCACAGTCAGCTCAGCGAGTGCTGCAAAGATGCAACGTCCTTCTGGCCGGTTGTTAACTGCGGGCGATGAAGGAAGCTTCCGCAGATAGGTAATCCCAAGCTCTCGATTCTTACAGGTGCCCTGGCCGAATATTGTGCTTTAGGAACCCGCTTGGTGCGACTTAACATCGTCACGGATCACTATTGCCGCGGCTGCCTGGAACACGAAACGGAATCATCTCAGCTCTTCCTTCTCAGCTACCGGAATTCACTGGACTAAGTTTTAAGCATATTGGCGAGCATTTCATAAAGACTCACCAAAAGCTTCCCAGAGTAGTCATCAGCTGCCTGCGGAGCTTTGTTGTGAGCAATCAGCGCTTATCCTAGTTTAGCACAGAGATCCTGCAGTTACCATTCAAACGATTTGTGTAATGTTGCGTTGCCTTTGCGAGTTGGCGATGGCGAATACAACAGACAATTTAAAGATAAGGTGTGCGAGCTTTACAACGATATAGGCATAGTGTAGCGAATTAAAATTCAGCGGCTACGCTGGCTAGGTCATGTCGTTCGAATGGACAGAAACGTTCCAGCTCTGAGATTACATATTCAATGTGGACCGCGATGCTAATAACAGAGGAAGAGGAAGGCCTCGTCTGCGTTGGAATGACCAGGTGTAGAAAGACTTGACATTTTTATATGAGCATTGAAGTCGGTTTTGTTTTTTGCTTAAAAATTACTTGATTTAAATTAACCTAAATTTAAAAAAAAATATTGTTTTCTTTTTAAAACAATGAAAACTATAAAAAAAATATAAGAAAATTAAATTTGAAAAATAAGAAGTGTTTTTAGAACCAAATATAAAAATTAGCTGCAAGTTAAATTGAAAAATAAAAAAAAAATAAATAAAAAAATTACATAAGATCCTAAAAATTTAATGAAATAAAAAAAATATACATATATTTTTCTTTTTAAGGCAATAAAATTTAAAATCAAAAAGAAAATTAAATTGAAAAATGAAAATTTTATGAAATTAAAAAAATATATATTCCTTTTTTAATCCAATGAAATATAATAATTAAAAGAAAATTAAATTAAAAAGAAAATAATATTATAGTAAAAGAAATCGCTGCCCGAGGTTCGAATTCGGCAATTTTGGCTAAGATAGTAACGGGTGATTTTTTTGAGGTTAGGATTTTCATGCATTAG
>NW_016178632.1:0-7727 GCF_001687245.7 Rhagoletis zephyria | reverse complement strand
TAGCTAATTCAGGTGTGGTGAGTATATGAGTGCTGAGTTCTTTCTATATCTATTTCTGTTGGAAGAGGCAGAATAGACTTCGCGTTTTTGTTACCAATGAATTCGATGTCATCGACATACACCCGAACGCTCTTGTAGTATATTGTTCCCGAGCGGTTCAATTCTTATTATCTTCATCAACATCAGATTAAAGAAATCACATGAAAGGGAGTCACCCTGTCTGAAACACCGTTTTGTAGCAAACGGTTTGGAAAGGCCTTTCCTAATTCTGACGGAGCTGATGGTATTGCTCAACGTCCATTTACATAGCCTTATCCAAATTCAGACATCGCGGCGTATAGGCTTTGAAGTCGACTAATAGATGCTGAGTTTCGATTCTTTTCTCGCGGGTCATTTCCAAAGATTTAGCGTAAAGTAGAAACCTGGTCTATGGTGGATTTAGCAGGTCTCAATTAGTTCGTTGACGGTGGGCTTCAGCCTTTCACACAATATGCTCGATAAGGCCTTGAGACCTACATATGATTACAAGGCTGATCCTACGGTAGTAGGCATGTATGTCGGGGTCACAGTTTTGCATATTGGGCAGAGCACACTTAAATTCCAGTCATCTGACCATATTTTGCATAAGAGTTGAGCATACATCTTATCAGCTCTTCGCCGCCGTACTTGAATAGCTCGGCTGGCAGATCGTCAGCTCCATCAGCTTGGTTGTTTTAAGCCGCGTAATTGCTATTCCTACCTCTTCATGGTCAGGGGTATCATTTGGTTCATGGTGGGGTATCGATTCCATCAGGCTCGTGTTTGTCTTTTCCACTACATATTTACTTTAAGTGCTGCTGCCATTCAATAGTGTGGAAAAGTGTCCCTCTACAATTTAAGTACATCTGAACATTGGTAACTAGATCGCCATTGTTCTATATACAGGAGTTCGCCCCGGTCTTGGAACCTTCCGTAAGTCGCCTAGCTCTCTGCTAAAATTTTCGGCCTCTCTCTTCTTATTGCTTTCCTCTTCAACTCCCTATACTAGTCCCACATAGCTGGCTAACTTTGTGCTTATATTTTATGGACTGGACGCTTGACAATGGAATATCACTATATAAGCTGTGGAAGAAAGTAGTTAGAAGATAAATTAAGAAAAAGGCATATATTGGTGAATCTTCTCGCCCACTACATTAAAATGTAAATATCATTCATGTTATCCGGATTTAAGAAAATTTGGTTTTTATAAATGGCTTTTTATGACTGGTGGCCCAGTGTTAGATAAGGTGATGCACACCTTCCTCTTCTTCTTCGCATCTACAGCTGCGACAGCATTTTAACGAGCTAGCTGGTAATCTCGAGGCATATGCTTTGTTCTTTATATCTGAGATGAAAAGTGAATTAAAAATAAGCCAGTTTAGTTTATAAAGATTGAAGGAACCCAGCGGTCTATAACACCCAAAACCGATCAAATGATTTATTACAGTTTTTCAAACTTTTTACTGTTACAACCCCTATACACTTAAATCCATATGTGAGACTGTGTATATACATATATATATAAACATTCTCGCAATAAATTACGTAATTACAGAAAAATATTTTTTATCACTCACTTTTGGAAAAGACTCGTACAGCCAGCTTTTGTAGGCCAGCTTTGGGAGAAAGCTGTTGATAAATGACTCATAACAAAATTAAATAAGCCCAACAGAGAAATAAATAAAAAGGCTAACATAAATTTGATTGGATGTTGGCAATGTAAACAAATGCAAATGGGATTAAAACTTTGGGGCAAATTATGTTTGAAATAAATTACTTCCCTGAAATTCCATTGCTGATGCAATCTCAAAGGGAGGGAAACATATCAATTTTGTAATAACGAAAATCGAATTGAGAAATTTTTAGTACGCATATTAGATAAATACTTGTACTGCAGCATAAATGATACGCAAACATTATTTTTTAAAGTAGGTGTGTACTAGGAATGTTAATCCCGGGATCCCGGACTCCTTTTCTTGACCAGTATTGGCTATATATTTAGTTTATTGAATAATGAATATTTTTTTTTATAAATGTGTAGCACCTTATACATATAACACCGTGCGATAGTAAATTTTTAACAAAAATATTAATATAGTAAAATTGCGTTTTTAGTTTTTCACTCTGACGTCAGTAATTCAAAAATGATTTAAAAAATTCAGAGAAATGTGCTTAGAGAAGAAGTATGGGTACAAAATTAATGAGGAAATCCTGTAGAATTTAAACAGAATCAAGTTTCTGGTAATGTAATTTTTAAATTATATCCTTTAAATTTCGAAGTATTTGTTTTTGAAAAAATTATATGTTAAGGGCTTATATAAACTTGATAACATCCTTGAATCTCGTTCTTCTAACTTTATCAGCTTAAAAATTACCTATTTAAATTTTTTAAATTCTAAATAAATTTCCTATTTTATTTGTTATCCATATTTGTATTCTACATTGCATTGAATTTTTTAATAATTTTTGGAATTCATAATATCTTTGAAATTTCAAAGTACTTCAAAATAAATGCTGCGTTCAGAGAGAAAAATAAAAACGCCACTTTAAATAAAAAAGTAGGTTTCAAACCCATTTATTGATTATTTATATCATGGTAGGAAAGCTTCTCAAACAATATAGAAGCAATTTTTTCGGTTCAAGTTGTTGAAATGTAATGAATATCTAAATGTGAAATGAGACAACGCCATCCCGAAAATTCCGGGATCAGAAAAAACCGAAAAATTAACATCGCTAGTATGTACATATTTACATAAGCAATGTAGGATTTATAATATGGAATACACGTTTTTTCTTTATCAATCTGTGCCAGTGTTGATAATTGCATTTTCCTATTTCGTATGAAAATGTAATTCAAATTATACTTTTTATCACAAAATTGTACCAAATATTTATTGATTGAAATTATTTTTCTAATATTTAGTTATTACGCACAACTTGTATTTAATTATTTTTTCTAATAAAGTAAAAATATTTGCTAAAAATTTAGAAAAATTATTACCTTTATTTTATTTACATAAAACGTTACACACTTTTACATCCGATATTATGATTTTAAAGGCATGTATGTAAGTACACATACAAATTTACAGTGATTGGATATTTTTAAATTTATAAAGTTGCCAGTTAGTTCCAAAAAATTACTAATCCAGTAAATAATTACTCGTAGTTCCACTGTGTCGGAACTTTTTATCAGTGTTATGTTATGACAGCATTGCCCACTAGAATTAAGATATTCTCTAGTTCTTATTATAGAGGAAATTGTTTCTACTTCAAGTTTATTTCGACATTTTGTTTTTATTAATTTTTGTATGGAGAATATCCTTTCAACATTGTCTGAAGAATGTGTAATCGAAAACAATCTTTGATCGATGTTGTACGTGTTTGAAAATAGTTGGCTCATTTAAAATATTTTTCGTGATTCTTATTTTCTCCCAAAACTCAGAAATATTGAGGTTAACAAAATTTTTTAAATCAAGGTGTTCAGCCCTAAGTTCTGTGTTACAGTCTTCTATTCTAGCAATTCCACACTTCTGAAACAACAAGTGTATTAGTGGAACAATGCAATTTGTATATTGCCTGATAATACAGAGGAAGGGTTCAGCTTTGAAGCCCATATTAGAACTTCGTCATTAAAATTCTTCTTAGTACGACAAAAGTTTACACAAAATTGTTTTACGTTTTTCCTAAGGTTTAGAATATCTTCCTATTTTAGTTTTTCTTTGTTTTGGCAAATGAACAATTCTGCTTCTGCTACACAAAATGACTCGTATATCCATTTCATGTGATCCTAAATTTATCGCCTCAGAAATTTATCAGAACAGTGCCGTATAACTTAACGAATCAAGTGCTGCTACAGACGAAATTCTGGGTAGTAGGAAAGTAGAAAGTACTTGAAATCATAAAAGGACAACTGTATCGAAATTATCAACACTGATCTGTACCTACATAAATGCATTTAGTAAGGCCAGCATAAATAATATTTGCCAACTGAAATGGTTTAACTTTGGGTACAAATTTGGGTTCTTATTACCAATGCCTATTAAGCTAATTTTCTTTAGTCGAAATAGGAATCAGGTGTCTAATGGCAGTATTTACCATTTATTTTCTTGCTAAATTTATTTTGGTTTTAACCGACTTCAAACAAGGTGGAGGTAATCAATTCCTCGGAATATTTTTTAACTTTTTATTTTTATGTATCTAACCGCATAATTTTGGACCACGTTAACCGATTTCTATAATTCTAATATGGGTAAGATCCGTTCATTGGATCATAAAGAAATTAACGCTACTCTTAAATTTTTATATGAGAATTGAAATCGCTTTTGTTTTTTGCTTAAAAATTACTTATTAGATTTTTGATTTGTTCTGGCAATATTTCAACAGTTATTAAAGACATCTAAAGTATTTGGGTCTTTACAAAATTTTTACAAATCTTATAAACCTGGTTGCGTACACGTGTCGCCCCTTGTCAGGCCACCATTGTGGTCGCCCTGACTAGCTCAGTAATTAAGTGGTCTGGATCCTTAACCCTTGCCACAATGGTGCCGGGCGGACGTGGCGGCTCGTTCACGGGCTATCTCACCCACAGGAAGCCCACCCATCAATGGACCGCCTGATATGTCTCCTTGCGTCCTCCTTTTGCCATGCTCCAATTCTCCCTTAACTTACCCTCTTGTAATCTTCTCCTCCCCTGCCTATTGGGATTAAGTCCACATTTTAAATCCTTTTAAATATACATTAAAATTTATTATAAAGCATTATAAGAATTTACAAACAGGAAAAATGAAGGAAATCAATAAATCGGTTTCCGGCCGCCACAACAAAAAAGAACCAACCAAAGTGATCACCGTCATACACGTCTGTCAAACACACAATATGGAGAACCTGTAACCCTACCTACATGAGCTCTTTTCGGATGGTGTGAAGGGGAGCCCGCTCAGAAAATATTACTATCTACCCTTTTGTTTGGGGCTTTCTTGCCTGGCGGCCACAAAGAAAATTACAAAAAAAAAACGAAGCTGTACGTATGCACAAACTTATTAGCAAATTATATAAGCAACGAAAATGTATGTACGTATATATTACAAATAATTAAATGTTCAAAAAAATAATATTTTGGGACCATACGAGGGACGCGCAGTGTAACATCAACTCCCAATGATTGCGTTATCCCATATCCCGGTGGTGGTCTCGACTGATCCCTTACACCAACGGGAAAGCTGATTCTTTGCTCCTCAATCCGAGCTTTTAAAAATTTCCTTTGGCAAATATATCCCTCACGCAAAAGCTTTTGTACGGAATTTTATTACACATAAGCCTAGCACTCACCAGCAAACTTTGACGTGCCCTTTTTGCCTTCACACTGGGGTGGTTCAGCTTAATCTCCTGCCACACTAGGGACACACAAAAATGTACACTACCACCTGATAAAATCTATATTTTCATCACTAATGTATCACTGGGGGTAGCGGGGTTATTTCACGGATTTATTAACTTGGGTCTTATATGGTCGGCGCCGGTGATGACCGATCCTCCTGCCTTGGTACGGATAATCTCGGCGTCCCCATCCTCTTGCCTCTGATGATCACGTTCTCCCGGGTGCTTAAAGGTGATCGTGGGCTCTTCGCCTACACTTCTCACATTTTTTGTTTGTTTTCACCTCGCGTCTTTTACAAAACGTTTATTCTATATTTTTCTATATATATATTTTTGTTTCAGTAAAAAATGTTCGGACGTTACTGCGCTTAAACAAAATGCTGCCACCAAAAGACAAGGCCCAACTAGCGCGCACTGTATGTACGTTGCAATGACACCGGCAAATATTTTCTTACGTAACTCAGCCCCCTTTTATATGCTATTTGTCAGGCCCCCATGTCTTCTAACCACCGTTCTTTACGCTTTCTCCATTGTTCCCGATCCGGCCAATCGTGGTGTCGCACACCCTATTGCTATCCCGCTCCTCGAGATTTTCCCCAAACTCTCCAAACTACAGCTTTAGTCTGGCAACATTTTTCCATCAAAAGCTTCATAATTTCCCTTTTTGTCACTTCTGCTTTGGCTGACGTTTCTCCGTGAGAACGAAAAGAAAACCAGCGCTGGGTAAGTAAATAAAACATGGTATTTTAATTTTAATGATTTCTTATCGACATGAACTCTTTCCGGAGGTCCAGGAGGGGAGGAGGACAACCTAATGGTTTTAATAAACACTGAAAAAAGAATTTTTTTATATACATGTTTTTAGATCCGACTAAGTCTTTAGTGACGATCGACGATTTGCCAAAGCTGAATTTCGAAAGAAATGAGTTAGAGCCTTTCTGTATTAAAATAACGATATGCACGGTGTCCTAGACAGTCCTTCCACCACGAGTGGATAGAAATGTTGTTTTTTTTTAGTGAAAAACGCAGAAATATAACCTAACAAATCAGATATGCTCTATATTTTCGACTTCCGGTTTCGACTGGAAGTGGGTTAAACTGACCGGAAGTGCATTTTTTTTAAATTAGATATACATGTTTTTACTACTGATTCGGATTCTGAGGGCGAAAATACGTAACTTTTGTTTGTAACTTTTTTCTCCGAAGTGCCTTTTTGAACGCCTTGATTACCTTCGAACTTCAACTCGTCCTGGAATTCTAAAATGGACGAACATGTTTTTATTGGAAAGCGAACAAAAATGAATCACCAAGTCGGGGATGCTTAATCTTTTGGTCGTATTACCGACTTCGGGTTTCGCCCGGATGTGGGCTGAACTGACCGGTAGTATCTTTTTTTTTAGGCCCAACATAATTTTTGTCGAAACCTTTTGTGAGATCCATCACAATTAAATCAAAAAATTGTGCTGGACAACCGCCGATATCTGCAAGAGATCGCTAAAGCAGAACAGTCTACATCGCATTTGGGTTCCCGGTCATAGAACAATAGAGGGTAACTGTATGGCGAACGAACTTGTGAGCCATGCGCTTCGCCGCGTGCAAGGTGCTTTTAAGAGAATTTATCTATACTCACGCGAGCGAGAGATGGATGCTAACTACGATCTGTCGAGTAAATAAGCAAAATTGGCCTAGCTGGTCTCGAAAAAAGTCTCGGAGCTTATATCCTCTAAAGAGGCAGGATATTTCTCACACAATTGATGCTATAACAGGCCACTGCAGTGCACTGCCTTATAGGTAAACATGCAGAACGACTCGGAGTGCCTTACCTTAGATGCTGCAGAAGTCTCCACCTTCTTCCCTTCTTCCCTGTAACACTCCGACATTATCGAGGAGCAGATTGCGATTTATGGGGTCTCCATTCTTTAGTGACGTTTACAAACTGGGACATTTAAACGCCAAGTGCCTGGCGAGTCTCGACAAGATTTCAATATGGTTCAGGAAGCTCTTAGTTGTGGCATCGTGGTCTATGTGTGTCCCTGCATAGCAATGGTATCCACACCTATCTACTTACGTACCTAACAGAGGGCCAGTGTTATGCACAGTCCCGAACTAAATTAAAGTAATTCAAAATTCAAACACAGATTTTTTGTGGTTTTTTTTATCATAATACATTGTTAGGTTTGAATATACATATGTATGTATGTATGTATATGCAGCTCTCAGCTGATTTCCTTGTCAAAAGAGATTATATAGACACATTCTCTCTCTCTCTCTCTACACAATCGAAATTGTATCCATGGGTGGGTTTGGAGAAGCAGAAGAGTACATAACTT
>NW_016178631.1:0-7728 GCF_001687245.7 Rhagoletis zephyria | reverse complement strand
AGGCTGGCTGGTAGTCTCAAAAAATGCAAAAGGCATACGCAACTGTATCTGCAGAGCCAGTTGGCATTCAAGGCTTTTTGATCTTTGGCCATCTCTTGTTTTTGATTTCATTGATAATAGTCTTAACTTTCGTGCTAAGTTGAATGGCTACCATTTGCTGTGAGTAGTTGGCTACAAAAGAATAAAGTAACTGTCGAAATTCGACCGTTTTAATAGTTTTTTAAGACTCTTGGATATATTTTCTAACTTTGCACGTCGTTTAACTTATAAACTACAAAATTACTTACTGGAAAATCTCTTGCTTTGGAACTAAAATGTGACTAAAATTTTCTTATATCTTTGAAGGTCTTTGGTGGACTTTGGCAGCACTTGGAATATACCCGATATATTCCAGTTTGTCGATAAATTTCGATAATTTGATTCATTGATAATTAAATGAATTTAAAAAACTCTTAAATTCGAAAGTTCAACAAAAATTCAAAAACACGACTCATTTCGACAAATTTCGATAGCTTTGCATTCAGAGAGTTCGATAAATTTCAATAACTAGAAATATATATATATAAATTTTGGATATGTCTATAAATTTCGATAACTCATTTGGTTCTATAGCTCCACATTTTTCGAAAGGTACCGACAAATTTCGATAACTCGCTACACTCTGGTAACACGATAAAATTCGAAAAGCAGTGATAACTCGATAAACTTATATAAACTTCATGTTTCGTTAACTCGATATATTGTGAAAATTGCAAAAACTTCGTTTCGATAAATCATCAAATTTAAGTGAATTAATAAATATCGATAACTCGATAAGTTCAAAAAACTCGATGCATTACGAAATATGAGAAAAAAAGCTGGCGGAGCTCGTAAGTTCTGTGTTAGACTAAGTACTTAATAGAGAAAAACAGGCGGCCAATAAGATAATCGGACTGCTGACAAATAGTCCAAAAGAGAGGCTTACAGTAAGTAGAAAAAGATTATGCCTAACCAATTTTAAAATGAACAAAGAGTGGGTAAACATACATGTCAATCCTTCACTTTAGGAACTATCCAAAAATTTTATGTATAGCACACATCTGGTCTAGGATGTATTTACCAGGTTTAAGGGTGCACTTGGAAATTTCNGTTCTATAGCTCCACATTTTTCGAAAGGTACCGACAAATTTCGATAACTCGCTACACTCTGGTAACACGATAAAATTCGAAAAGCAGTGATAACTCGATAAACTTATATAAACTTCATGTTTCGTTAACTCGATATATTGTGAAAATTGCAAAAACTTCGTTTCGATAAATCATCAAATTTAAGTGAATTAATAAATATCGATAACTCGATAAGTTCAAAAAACTCGATGCATTACGAAATATGAGAAAAAAAGCTGGCGGAGCTCGTAAGTTCTGTGTTAGACTAAGTACTTAATAAAGAAAAACAGGCGGTCAATAAGATAATCGGACTGCTGACAAATAGTCCAAAAGAGAGGCTTAGAGTAAGGAGAAAAAGATTATGCCTAACCAATTTTAAAATGAACAAAGAGTGGGTAGACATACATGTCAATCCTTCACTTTAGGAACTATCCAAAAATTTTATGTATAGCACACATCTGGTCTAGGATGTATTTACCAGGTTTAAGGGTGCACTTGGAAATTTCAATCAGTTCGTCGACGCGGAGGTTTGGCCTTTCATACAGTGAGCCAATAAGTCCTTATAATCGAGGCTTGTCAAGATTAGCATCTAGCTGTATAGCCGGTAGATCGTGAGCTCCAACATCTTTGTGGTTTTACAGCAGCGCANTAGCACACATCTGGTCTAGGATGTATTTACCAGGTTTAAGGGTGCACTTGGAAATTTCAATCAGTTCGTCGACGCGGAGGTAAGTCCTTATAATCGAGGCTTGTCAAGATTAGCATCTAGCTGTATAGCCGGTAGATCGTGAGCTCCAACATCTTTGTGGTTTTACAGCAGCGCAAAGTTGACAAAGTCTCTCTCTCACCCCAAGTTCTACACCAATTTATTTTTCTTTTGTATGCCAGTAGTTGTAGTGGTACGGTTTGTGATATGTTTTTGGATCGCATTGGTATAAGCCTTAACCTTTATAAGGACATCAACTATTGGATTCGAACCATTTTCCCACCGCGAAGACTTTATTCTAACGCTTCCTATCGCTGAAGACTTTACGTTGATGATTATTTCCTAGGTTGTTGAATAAATCAATTTTGTTACTTCTCTTCATTCAACTGATGATCCTGGTGGCTGTGAGAATAGTGCTTACAAAAGTACAATGATCAAAATTCATCGCAGTTGCCAACCTTTTCATACAATCATAAATTCAGTACATCAACTAAACCATCAANGTGCTTACAAAAGTACAATGATCAAAATTCATCGCAGTTGCCAACCTTTTCATACAATCATAAATTCAGTACATCAACTAAACCATCAATGAACTTTCAAATGATTGACAATTTCCATTTCGGCTCAAGGTTATTCAAAAAATCTTTTCCAACAGCATTGACAATTGCTGCTTATACAGTTGATGATACTGCTACCATTGCACAAATGCGATGACTAAAGCTGCAATTGTTGATTGTGATGAACTGCAAAGCACACACAAAACAACCAATCACATCAGCAGCTTGGGAGAGGCGGAAAGATGGTAGTAATGCAAGCAGTAAACTGCAATAAAAGACCCTAAATCATCGAAACAGCAGTTTTTGTTTGATAATAGCCAGCGCAGCTGATGATGAAAAATATCAGCTCTGGATAAACCGAAGCTGCCTAGCAAGTTTGTAGGCAGACTGATGGGAAAAATAATCCAAATCAGTCAACACAGGTAAGCGACAGTAGACATGCGATTACAGCCGGCCATTGTGGTATTAGTAGCAGTGATAATGGAGTGCACACATATCTACCCTGCAGTAAATCGCGCTAGTTCAAGACTAGCGCAGAACTAGCCCTTTAAGAGGCGGTACTGGTTCTCGATCTATCCCAACGCAATGCTTTCAACTGTCTCTTTTTACATGGCGATGTCCTACGAAGTGGAAATTGCCCCCCCCTGCAGAACTTTTGAACTAGTTCTGCACTGGTTCCATTTTGGACACATCTGCGACAATAAGTTTTTTATTTAAAAAAATTCTGGTTATTAGATTTTTTTATATTTTTTCATTTTTTCTGTTCCTTTAGAGATTGCATTCTATTCGATTTTTATTTATTTTTTTTTATTTTGTTTATATTAAATTTGATCACTTTCTCTTAAATTTTTAAGCGGCACTCATTAATTTAAATTTCCTAAATCTGAAAATCACAACTGCCTCCACCGCGATTTGAACTCGTGACCAACGATGTTAGAGTCTGAGGTCTTTCCGCTGAGCTATTTTCGTATTGTACGAGAAGTGAGAATTTGTGCATTTACTTCTCAACAGAGCGCATCTAACACACCGAAAGTTTTAACTGTCCCTCTCTGCAGCCGTTTTGCACTAGATCAGAGATGGTTCTGAAATGTGTAGGGCGGAACTAGAGCTTTAAGAGACTGTCTCTAAATTTTACTGCAGGGTACTTACATTTCCATACACACACACATTTGTATTGTCAACAGCAATATGTCAGACTTTCATTTCTATGCTGGCAAGTGGATGAGCCAGGCGGGAAGAGAAAGTGGTTTGTGGGCTTGAGGCAACAATAAAGCAAATGTAATGGAAATGCGCTGCATTGAGGTGATGATCCTGGCGACGAGCAGCATGCTTGATAGGCACGCACACAGCTACACGCATTTGTTTTAATGCTTGCATTTTTTTTTTTGTTGCTGATGGCGGTGGTGTTGGTGGCGGTGCAGGTGACGACGCCATTGACATGCCACACTGAGGCAGGCAGGCAGGCAGGTACGAGTAGTAGTCACTGAAGAGATTGGCTATCGCACATTTACGCACACACCACACACACTTTCAAACAGCTACTCGAAGTAATGAAAGTGCTTGCAGTTGGAATGAAATAAGCTACAAACAAAAAAGTAGTTTTTGCTCGCCAGTGTCAACACAACTAAAGTACACCAGCTTGGCTCAAAAAGTGCAGGCTTAAAAGTGCTTGTCATCTGCCGAGCGGTGTGTGGGCAAAGAGCGATGCGCGCTTGACATGCAACTATGTAAATATGTATGTGTGTATGTGTTTATGCCCTCTGTAGCTTGGCTATCTCATATACTATATTTGGTACTCTGTATTTGTACTTGTGTCCTAGCTGTCAGCTGTAAAAGTTCTCATTTGTCAACGCAAATAGCCAACGCTTATGTACGGAGTATTTTCGATTACATTTTTCTTTTGCGTCCACACTGAAATGTTGGATACTATTTCGGGTTATATAAACCTAAAATGCAAGCAGCTCATCGCAAGCGCACTCCACTTACTTCTAGCTCTCTTCCGTAGTGTTTCTACGGAGGCATTAGGATGAACTTAAATCTGTATCACAAATATTTTTTTTTCTCAGATTTTTTGTTTTTCTTTTTTTTTTTAGCGAAGGTCGACACGCCTTCAAGTGCGTACATTATGCGAGTATGTTGCCATATACATGTGTGTGGATATTCACTTTTTGCTTGCTAAAACATATTTAGTTCTATTTTGGCTAAAACGTTCGTTCCTAAATCCGGGCTCAGCTTTACAAAGCTTCGTATGTTGAAAGTGTGCACTCTCTTTTTCTCTGACATTTACCAGCTGTTGTTATGCAAATATATTACAACTTAATAGGAGGGGTATGTTTTTGATTAAAAAACCCCAGATTTTCCGCTAATAAACTGGAAAAAAATTTGTTAAAAATAACACAAAGGACTTAGTAGAGCTCAAATGAATTAGTGTTTTAAATTACTTTAATACTCGTTCAGCCATTTGAGTGGTGTTTAAGCAGGTCAACTTGTGGCCGCGTAGAGGGGCTTGCTTGCACTCGGTAGATTTAAGGTTCAATGGCAGGAAAGAATCAACGCAAAATTTTTCCCTAAAAGCAGTTCACACTCAGCACCGTCGTGAATGAAATTCGTCAAATATTGCGCCCAATTAGCAGATAAGGTTAGGTTAGGTCAGAAGACAACACCGAAGAGATCAGAAACTAAAGTTCCGAAGACTTTTTTTTTTGCACCTTAAAGAAGTTCTTCGGAAGTGTTAAAATGCCAGTCGTGGTATTTAAATGGAGAAAGTAAGACAACTGTAAGGAAAGTTTTGCGATGATTCCACCTCGTTGTTTCGCAAACAGCTTGTTGTCCAACATCCAAAGCTTTGTCAAATCGTACTATATGCGTTTCTATTGGACATAATTCGGACAAGTCTCCTCCAAGAACTTAGAGCTTTCGATGAACGAGCTTAATAAGTTGACAGCCAGCAGTCTGTTGGTTGTCACAGAAGCTCCTACACCTTCCCTCTCAGATTCATCAGTCTCCTTATATCTCGTTGTGCCCTGCCAAATAAGCATGATTTGGAAGTAATCTTTGGTATCCATAAATTCCAGTTTTGGTCACACCATTAGCCTTGCAAGGCCCATGATTTTCGTACGTTTATTAGAATAGATATTTACCAATATAATGGTACGTCAACTGCCTCTCTAAGCGGTAATTTCTGTTTGAACCACGCTGCAGATATTCGGAAGCAGAAATTTTTGATTAACAGAGAGCTTTTTACGAAACATAATTTGGAGCTGCACTTTGATCTATTCTGTAATATTTTTACTCGACGTCTTTTTCACAGCTTGACACTCATCCTTAGAGGCTTATGTTTAGGAACTGATCCAAATGCTATGGAACCGACATATTTACGCACCAATCCATTTTTCTGTTTCGTAGTCGATATTTCAAAAGATAGTCGGGGTATTAACTGCCAAGCAGACTGCACTGGTTGAACGCATTTGATCTAAGGAAACTAGGTATTAGCCACTTTATATATCCAGATGAAAAACGTGCATTTATGTAATTTTAACAATATTAACAGAAAGTCTTCAACTAGCAGACAAATTTGTTACTCGTGTCGAGTTGCCCATCTTTAGATCGTACACAGTATTCAGTAACTTTCCTTTGACGATTAGTATCAACGAGTCAGCATAGAGAATAAGTAAACCGAACGAATATCCTTACCAACTATTTGCGATTTCTTTACTCGCTGCAGAGTTTCCGCTACGAGTGTTTTATAACAGAACGAGCTGGAGATATGTCTAACTAAGTTAATATCTACTCCGAGCTTACCTAGGGGCAGCACATTTTTGAAATGCAGATATCGTGGATACACCAACAACGCAGTGTTTTCTCAAGAAAGATGCCTCCAAAACTTTAAAAACTTTATTCACAGTGTACACAATCTGATCTGCCTCCAGTTTTGCGTGCTAGAAGGTCTCAATCAGTCGGTGTCGAAGAATCTATTCTGCTTCCCATTTAAAACTCAATCAGCCTCTGGTGCGCCTTCCATAGAAAGGCAGAAATTCATTTGATTCGAAGTCTTTGCTAAATACAGTAATAATGCTGTGTGGTATCGGTGATTCAAATCGATAAAAAGAGCGAAAATAAGCGCCATTTTCTCATGGTTTAGAAAGTATAATGAAATTGGCCGCGAGGATAAACCTAAGCGATTCCTCACCTAATTCCCCAAATCATCTGTCAATTATCCCAAGGGAGTCGAATTTAGCTCGAAATAAATAATATAAAAAAAACTTTTTAATATACAACGCTTTTATAAATGGACTAAAAAGTAGAAAATAATATTTCCCAGTCCCATAGAATTTNATGCAATACAAAGCATTCGATTTAATTGACAATAGTCAAACTACATAACGTAGACCTAAAATTTCTACAGCGAAAGTAGAACTTTGAAATCGATTTTAAGCGGTCGTTATTCATATACCCACATACATACATACATATATTACTTTTCATATCAATTCCAGTGTATTACATGCGCCCCACGCTGGACCCATTTGGCCTTTTTAGCTTGATGTTGCGCAACCAGAAACCATGTAAGGAAATCGTTTGCCTAAAAGTATGCAACATTTGCTTAATATTAATATTAATTAAATATGGAATTCTAAAGGAGATGCTGCATAGAACATAGAATGCTCTTAATTCTAATGTGTAGTTACATAAATTAAGAATAGGTTCCTTAGTTATTTTTTCTTCTGCAAAAAAAAAAAGAAATCTATGTATTTACAAGTACTAATATTGAAACTATCGAATATTTAATCAAGTTAGTCTTTCGTATTCGAGTATATACATAAGTATATATGTATGAATTTATATAACGAATTTCTCTTCTTAAACGCTTTTCCCAAATTTCCTATTCATTCGAACTTCATTTATAGTTTCTGTCAATTCAAAATGAAATTTCATTTCCTTGCACAGTGACAATGAGCTGAGTAGTTGTCAATGAAAAGCGAATGGGAATAACAACAAATAGTAGCAGAAACAGAAGCAAATAAATAAAATGTTTTGCAAAAAAAATATAAAAATACTCAAAAATAAAAATAAAAACCCATATCTCCACATGACCAATGCCTACCGAAAATGCAATCAAATGAAATTGTTATACACACATTTCAGGCTGCTATTGTTGCATGAAATGAAATTAATATCGATTTTTAATTAAAACCTCAATTCGTAGAAACTAAACGAGGTAGCGCAGTTTAAAGGGGAAGTATAAAAGGAAATAGGCATGCATGGCGTATAAGTGACTTTTTGACAGGATACCAATTGCTTTGTGTGTGTGCTCAA
>NW_016178630.1:7545-7729 GCF_001687245.7 Rhagoletis zephyria | reverse complement strand
TTTTCTAAAAATTCAAAAATGAAAATCAGTGGCTTGAAAATTTGTATTCCGTTTTTTTTTTAATTTTATAATATTCATTTTTAGTTATATTGTATATACATACATATGTACATTATGGTGGTATATAGTTGAAATTTGTATGCTCTAACCCCCTAAGATTTTTCTGTTTTTTTTTTTTTTTTTT
>NW_016178630.1:0-7385 GCF_001687245.7 Rhagoletis zephyria | reverse complement strand
TTTTTTTTTTTTTTTTTAAGTCAAAAAGCATATAGTATATTGTGCGTGGCCCTTTACCCTATACGTGAAGATTTTAATATAGGCCAGCACTTCCGTGGGCTTTTCGTTTTATATTTTAATGGATTAAGTGTTATATTACCTAGGTCAGCGAGCCTGCGTCTAGCGAGAGCAACACATTC
This sequence comes from Rhagoletis zephyria, assembly GCF_001687245.7. Lineage (NCBI taxonomy): Eukaryota > Metazoa > Arthropoda > Insecta > Diptera > Tephritidae > Rhagoletis > Rhagoletis zephyria. The sequence goes on along the minus strand of NW_016178630.1, from coordinate 7,206 downwards.
ACAAAGGATGTATTCTGGCGATTCTTCGACCATCGCATAGCACCGACATTTTTTTTTTATTTTGTTAATCTAATGTTTACAGTTTTTTTTTAATAAAAGTCTAGCACATTATCTAACCAGACCCACATAAATCTACATTTCAAACTTCTTATAAAAATTATAAAAATTCAACAAACCTTAACAATTACGCCCAAAAATTTTAAACTTTTTTTTTCAGAATTTAGGTATGCAGTTTTGTAGTCCATTAAATTTAAGTAGGTAAAAGTAAAAATTTCAAGACGCTAGGAAATCTTTGTTAATTTGTAATAATTTTTTTGGCTGACAGTGCTAAGAATTTTCTTCTATATAGAAGGCACCATCCTAAAATAAAAACGTGAGTGGATTGAATCCCTACTTGGCTTCTTATATTTTTTTATAACTAATCTTTATATATGGATCACACTAAAAGCTCCTTTTCATATAAAAATTCGTACGTGGTCTACCCGTGACAAACGCTGTCCCACCCGTGACAGAGGAATTTCGGATTTTTTGTATAATAAAGCCATGATTTTTTTGTAGTTTTTTCTTTGTTTGTGTTCCGGGTTCTTTGTTTTATTATACGACATCAAGTTCACACAGAAAAGGTGAAATAAATTCGCAGAGTTTCCGTAAAATATATCTGTTCCAAAATGTAGGTTCCTTTTTTGGTCCCACCCATGACAAAAGAAACAAATCAGATTTTTCCCATATAAAGGTAAGCTGGAATTTTTTTCGTATTTTGTAATAACTCATATTATTGTCAATTAGGTGTAGCTTTATCAAAATGTAGAATTGTTGAGTACTTTATACTTAAATTTAAACAAGAAAGAACATTTTTTCTGTACAAATGTCCAACCCGTGACGGTGAAATAGCCCATATGTATTCGTATTCTTTGTTTCGTTTTCATATTTTTTCTTCGTACTCTTCGTCGTATTCGTCTTCGTGTTCAATCCCGCTTTCGTATCCGTCGTATTGTTTTGATTCGCTGTCGTATTCCTCCTAAGGTTCATCTTAGTGCTCGTTCTTATCTGCGTGGTAGTCTCAAAATTTACGCTAAATAAATCAATACTTCGCGCTATTTCTACGAGAGAAAACGAAATCGTCACTTAAAAAAATTAGTTTATCTGAAAGCTTGAGTTTTTTCTTTAAAACGCAATATTTAAAAGTTTCCGAGTAGTTCAGAAATTGAATGTCGAATAATTAAATCAATAGCTCATATTTATTAAGTTGAGTTAGAAAACCATTCAAAGGTTTTGAAGAAAATAAATTTCTTTGCCCTTTTGTGAGACTTCTGATCTATCTTATCCGTGACATTGCATTTGGTGTACGCGAGGTGTATGTATACAAGTATAGTAAAATTACTGTATGGTATTTTAAGCATTTACTGTACGAATTAATACGTAGACGCATATTTATGCTTGTGAGAATTGTTTTTGGGTTCCACTGAATCCCACCATTAACTGGCATAAATTATTCGATGCGATTTAGCGGCTAATGCACTAGAATATATGATTTAAATTTATTACTGCCGGTACACACATTCGTTTATACAGTTTTTCAAATGTAAGACATAAGTATGTAATAAATTTATGAACTGTGTTAAATTTTTGTTAGGCAAGTGCACTCCATTGTCACAATTTTTGTCACTTACTTTTTGGTGACATTGGTCCCCATTGAATTCATTGTGCCACCGGTCACAAATCAAATTACTTCAAAAGGGCTTTACATTGTTGGTAATCACCATTAAATGGACTAGAAAAAGAGCATTCAATGTCGGTTGGCAAATAATGTAGTAAGCAATTTAAATTAAATTATTTAATGAATAATTCACTTGTCTCAGCAGGTGGCAATCAAAAATTTTGTTAATAAATTTATTTCGATGTAAATTTGGCAAATATGTATTAAATGTGGCAAAGCTAAAATATTTGACATGGCAATTGAGATATGTAATAAAATGAAATACAAATCACATACACTTGCCTGCTATTCAGCTGATTGGTGTGCGCTCGCGTGTATATGAATGTAGATGTGTTATGTGGCAGACTGTGTATTTGTTGCAGCTGTCAGTTGCACACCTGTGTATTCTGCATATTCACATGTACGTACATATGCACATGTTGCCTTGCTTGATTGCCTAAAATCGCATAAAAATCGTCTCTGACAGGCGGGCGGTCTGGCCCTGCCTGTCCATTTGTCTATCTAGCCGTTTGTTTTTTTTTTGCGCGAAATAAAGAATTAATTGAAAGTGCATGCAAAAATAACAAAACATTGAAAATTTTCAGGTAATAAATGTGGAAGAAAAATAATAAAAAGATTGACATACATAAATGATTCGCACCTGCTGCGGCAGTGGCTGAAGATCTCGGATAAAAAAAAAAATCAAAGATAAAAAGTCTAGTGACGTGGATATGTATGTTTTCCCTGACAGTTACCATTTGTTATGTGCTTTGACATTCTCTCAAGTTTGGCAGTAATTCTAGAATTTTTCTTAAATTCACTATAGCAATTATTTTCAATCTTTTTTCAAATGGTGCCAAAAGTCTGTTGTGCCTTATTTTTTACTATTATTAATTTTAATAATGCACTTAATTTACATAAGTCAGTAAGCATCTTATTCCACTTGAAAGGCTTCGTGGCGCTTTTTTCACAAATTTGCCATAGCTTTGAAATGTTGATGATTGTTATTTGGCTACGTTAATGACTGTACTGTAAATATTTTGTTTTAAGTGTTAGGGGTTCTTTATCTACATATGTACGCATGCAAGAATCATAGAATAGTATTCTCTCAATCGTGGTACGCATGTAGCAAAACAACTTTTCGGATCTTCTTAAAAAACTGTTACTATTTTATTTCGAGCTATAATAGAGCCTTCAGATAGTCGTGGCCCTCTTGATATAATTATACTCCTCGTCACTTGAATAGCACACCCCTTTAATCCTTAATAGCTATAGTTTTCCCTATGTTTATTTAATAATCATTAATCTTTTATAAAAATATAGCATACTATACAATAAAAACTATGTAAATCTGATTTTCAAATTGTGTACAAATTAAAAAAAAAAAACCTCAACAAAGATGGATGGGAAAGGATGGCTTATCTAATAACAAACAGTGAATGAGTTAATATTATTCTAGAAGCATTTCTTGTATGCAATTTTGTAGCCCATGCAATTTTAGGATAATAAAGTGTAAGCTTCAAGTGGCTGCCAGTTACCGTTAATTTTTGGCAATTTTTTTGTTGACACTGTGATGAATTTTCTTCCATACAAAGTATCTTCTTCTTCTTCTTTCCATACAAAGTGTCCTCGAGAAAATGTTTATTATTTTCAGTGGAAGAAAATTCGCAACACCGTCAAAAAAAGCTATCAAAAATCAATACTATTTGTACAGCTACTTGAAACTTGCACTTCATTATACTAAAAAATATCCGAAATTTTTCTAAAAATGTTATTAACTCATTCACTGCAGGTTATTAGGATAGCGCATCTCTTTGGCGAAATATTTTTTCAGTATCGTGAAATGTAAAAAGTCGTGACCAATAATTTTTATTTTGTTCATAAAATGATGTGGGAGTTGTAATTCGATGAAATATGATGGACATATCAATCAAAAAGTGAATTTTTAATTTTTTATTAGTTACGTCTATTTCAGGTGACGATATGTATAAAATTTGAAAATCTTATTTACACGTTTTTTATTGTAGAATATGATAAATTTTTATTTAAAAAAAATTAATAAGCAAATATACACACTGAGGATCAAAAAAGTGCGCTACTCAAATGACTAGGAGTGTACATATATAGGGTCCCTTCCATCTTTGCGAACTTCTTTACTTTTACGAGATACGGTAGCCTTCTTTGTACAAAGATTTTGTCTGAAAGGACCCCTAGTGAAATTTCATCCAAATAATTTTCTAGAAGATTTTAACCCTCTAGCGACTTTCAAAATGCCATTTTATTCGGACTTTCTAAAAAAAAAGCGCCATAACTACCCCTTTGGGAGGGAAATAACGGGTTAAAATGTTATACAAAATTATAATTAGAAAAAAATTAAACCAGCAGATCTGCTGATACCACCTGTTTAATATGCCTTGTTTTATTGCCAGTATCTAATAAATAATTATCTTTACCAAATGTGGCTGTTGCACAAAATGATATCTGTGGTATAAACTTACACACTTGTTTAATAAGTTGTAATGCGCTGGGACTGAAAATTTTCTCAGAAAGATATTGCACATTCATGTTATATTATACATAGTATGTTTGCCTGTTGGATCTTATAAACATACACAACTGGAGAGAAATGAAATATTCAACATTATTGTGCTGCTATCTGACAATAAAATTTGTTGTTCTTGTGCTTATACTATCGATCGCTTTGTCTGCAAATACAGCTTAATTCGATTTGTAAGCAATTCAATAGAGTAGAGGCTTTTCTTATTCCTTAGCATTCTGAGGTTTATATAATACTCGTGAGCATAGGGATTTCCCATGAAATATAATACAATGCAAATTATGGGAGGAAGTACTATATTCAATATGTATGTATGTACATAAGTACACAGAAGGTCAGTGGGGCATACAAATGTACACATATACATACATTGATATGTATGCTATATAGTATATACTAAATATTTTATTGAGAATTTATGGATTCATATGAATATCTTCTCATTCTCCACTTATAAATCTATTGCATAAGTATGCATGTATAACTACAGACATAAATATTTGAATTAATGAACATTCGAGTTTTGGAGAAAATCTGAGAAGAAAGGATTCTGCTTGATTGAAAGCTTAAAAATTAAATATGTATAAATAATAAAGAGAGATGAATAAGAGAATATCTTTTGGCATGCATGTTTTTATGCACATGTTTTAAATTCGTTATACCAACTCGACATAAAAAAAAATCCGAATGAAATTAAAGAAGTTCGATAAGTGAATAGAAAAACTAGCATCCTTTGTCACGTTTTCTAGATAATTCATACATACATACATATGTAAATAACATGAACTTTTTTTATTAAAAATATTATAACTATTGAACCGTTTGAGATAGAAATTGGAGAATGGAATGCCCTGCACAAGAAGTTGCCTGAAGGTTCAATAGTGAAATCTTTTTTATTTAAAAAAAATTTTCATATTATTTAAATGGAAGATTTCAAATGCCAACCGACACCTTTTACAATAGGAAAAAAAAATTCCAAATTAGACAATTTTATTCTCAGTTAAAAGGTCCTTTTCTTCTTCTTTTACTTCTTCTTCCTTTTAAGGCCATAAATTCGTAAGGTTCGTATTTTTTTGGTTACCCTAATGTATAGGTATTTTAGGTTTTTACATACATATAATATTCGAATTTCATATAGACTAACTACACATACATAACTTAACACACTTCCAGTAAATGCCCAACTTGCCAAACGACTTCGTAGCGACGTCGTTTCCGACTCATTCTGTCACAATTTGTCGGCAAACAACAAAAAAAAACGATATACTAGCGAAACGATTTCCCAAATTTTTAACAAAAACCACAAACATCCAATTAGAAATTGGGTGCAATAATAACAAAAACAAAAATCAGCAAGCATTCCTAAAAATTTCAAAATTTTGAATCTGAATTAAAAGAAAAAATATGAAGCGGTCGACGGTAAGTGAACAGCTGAACAGTTGCCGCAGTGAAACCCGCCAGAGTAAACTTAATTGCGGCGCATGACGGCTGCCGTCAGTTGTCATTTTGATTTGAAAATTATAATTAAAATTAAATGTTATCTTCGGTAGGTGCGTGTATGTAGATGTCCCGAAAATAAAAATGGCTGCAAACATTTCCAAACTTGTGAAAATAATAAAAATTACACCAATCAACATTATGGCGTCCCGGCTGGGCGGTAAAAATTAAAAAAAAAGAAATTTAAATTAACCGAAAAATTTCGGCGGTAAAAACGCTGCCGCCGCAATATTGAGCCATTCCATATGCCTTTGTGAGTTTTAATTTTGACAGCGGTTAACCTACGACCGCTATACCGTCGTCCGCTGCAATTGTGGCTAAAGCTTAAATTTTAGTGTAACAGAATACAAATTTTCTATGGAAAAAAATTATTCGATTTGAGGTCGTTTCGAGTTCACCCCGAAGTCGTTTCGAACTCGTCCTTGCTTTGTGGCAAATGGGGTGTCCATGTGCTCATACGCATGTAAGATCATTTAAAAATTGCCGCCACTGCACGAGATTAAAGCCGATTCAACCTCTCGACGAAATATTGCGGTGCTAAAACTTTATGTTTATGCGGACATTAGCAACAGCAGCAGAGTCAATCGAAGCAGAAGCAGAAGCCGCAGCAGCAACACAGATGCAAAAAATTCTATAATAGTCGAATGCGATTGATTTTCTTTTTTTGTTCTGTTCTGAGTAACTACGAGATATTGAATGGCAATTGGTGGCCAATGCCACACACGTGGCTCAACGGTAGTAAGAAACTTCAGATTATCCATTTTATGTAGCAACGTTTTTACGTACATATGTATATGTGTACATGTGTATGTATGGGCACATATGGCAAACGTACTTAGCAATACAAAGTAAATACAACAAATTACATAGTTAAGTGAACACGTATGTACCACTATAAAAAATTTATGTACACTCACATAATTGCTTACTTTTGTACATATTTGAATTTCCTGATTATTGGCAGGAAGAAAATGCAAGGCGTGCTTCACCGCGAAAGCTTTGCGTTAGAAGTTCAAACAATTTTGATAATTACGAAATGTCCAAGAGAGTGTAGATAGATATTTAACCCTATTGCGTTTCACTTAGTCCATGTCGCTAAAAACCGCATTGAGTTCAGCAGTTCATCTTTTTCGGTATCAGTCGCCCAGGCGAACAGGGCCACAAATCTTGAGAAAGCAAGTCATTTTGAAAGCTTCAAAAAGCTTTCCCATTCTTGTTCGTCATCTTTCATGTTTCTGCGCCGTATAAAGGACAGGCGTGATCAGAGACTTGTAGTGTGTAGTTGTTGTTCGACGGGAGAGGGCTCTCCTTTTGAAGTGCCTAACGAGCCCACAGAAGCACCTATAGACAAAGTTCTTTACCACCAACATATTTTGTCTCCTTCTTTCAACTAAAAAATGTTGCGTGGGAGCATGTATTCATCAGACAAAATTTGCGATGAGCGAATGGTACAAGT
>NW_016178629.1:0-7729 GCF_001687245.7 Rhagoletis zephyria | reverse complement strand
TGGGATCCCATTGCATTTTTTGGGGTTTTCGGGGGACCCATAGAAATTGCTCAATGTATTTTTTTTTTTAATTAACAATTTGGTATTATTCCTTAAAGTCTTCTGGTGATAAACCGAGTTTGCCGATTGAAAAATTTACATTTTCCAAGATTATATACCATGTCTATGAAAAACTATTTTTTCCTTTTATAAAGTACATGGCTAGCTTTGATCGCTTTGAGCGCCCTTGAACTATTTTTTGTTTTAAATAAAAAGAGTGGTTTATTTTTTTTTTTTTTGTTGATGTAGAACACTCCTAGAAGGTGAGAGCAATAGAATACCGACATTACTTTTTTCGCATGCATTTTTGGACCACCATAATGTAGATATATGTACATATATATGCATACTACTTACACCTGCACCAACCATTCAGTGCTAATCACCGTAAAGTTGAAGCGTGCGCGCTCGTAACATCACTTCAGCTATAAAATATGCATATTTGTATGCGAATCAATACAGGCGCAAATTATGCACGTAGAATATCCATATGCACATATGTATATAAACATATACATATTTTATTATGCGAGTTTGTTCATAAACGGTTGCTAGGAGAGCGACATACAGCAATTGGGGTTCCTGCAAAACCACTTTGTGGCGTACAAAATGTCGGTGTGTTCAATATTTGTTTTCAATAAGTGAACTTGTACACATGCAGATATACATACATACATGCTCGTGTGCTATTCGTGCCACAAATTCCTATGCGCCACGTTTACAATGTGCCACAACACAGCAACAACAATAAAGACAACGACAGCTTTTGACAACAGTATCACTTTTTCAGCTCGGAAAAAACCCATAAAGCTATAGCTATAGTACATACAAGCTAGGTGAGAATTCCTCACAAATTCCTTTACTTTATATAGGTGCATATGTGGTGCATATGTGGTCAAATTTTTGTAGGGGGAAATAAAAATTTCATACTAGAAAACAGGGCTCGCCCTTAGTTTTTTCCTTTTGATATTTCTAATATCTATGCCAACCAGCTTTTGATATTTTAATAGATAATTTAAATTTGAAATGTTCTTAGGTTACTTAACCAAATGTTTGATTAATATATTTACACAATACTTCTAGAGTAAAATATGAGCATCATGAGCATCCTCTAAATGGATACTTAGAAACGTAAGGTTTGGTACCAGCACCTCTTTCGGCAAGAGGAAAAATTTTGGAAGGTGCCACAAACCCTATCTGGGAAAAAAAATTTTTTTGGACCACTCTAATGTACATACATACTTGCAAGAATGATAGAATACAAGATTGCGGCGATCAGAGAGGATTTTTGAGAATAACTTTTGTGTGACGTCACACTGGTGCAATTGCGAGAGCGGAATGCCAAAACGTGAGCAAGAATGGAAGAAGAAGAAAAAATGTTGCAAGGAAAACGTAAACAAGTTGCACAAGTGTGACGTCATGCAAACAACGATTCTGTCAAATTCGTTAAGAGAGGAATAGCGGTCCGAGATCGGCGCAACCTTTGTATTCTCTCAATCGTGACATACTTGTACACCTGTACATCTAAGCTTTTATGCCTATTTGTAAATTGTTGTTGTACTATATGTAGTACATGCATTCGTTTGTACCTAGTGTAATATTATCTATACAAAGTATTTATCTATCTACAAACATATGTATGTTCATACATACCATTAAATGAAATTTTCTCGCGCCCAACTTAGTACAAAGATAGGATATTGTACGCCAACATTTGCACGTTTGTGGCAGACAGCGAAGTATGTATGTGAATGAATGAATGGGTTGTTATATTTATGTGTGTGGTTAACCGAAATTGCTGTGAGCTTGATTAATGAGCTTTATAGTTTTCGGCGTTTGGCAAAGTGCGGTACCACGAACTTAAAAATAAATGAATTAAGTATTATAAGCAGGTTCTGTAAATTGGAGCGAATTTCATAAAAACGGTTTTCTGACTACGGATATAACACTGCGTTCAGAGTGCCTAACTTCAAGACGTCCAAAAAGTCCGTCGAAATTACCATCGTGCCACCACTCTAGACTTTCTTTGAAAAAAGCGCTTTTCACCGTCCTGTTTGGAAGTCAGCTGAACACTTTTAAGTTAGTTCTGGAGATACCGAAAAAAAACGAGAATATAAAAGCGTAAATTCCAGGTTATATGGAGGATGATTAATATTTCTCTGTTCTATTTTTTCCTGTCGAGTCACTAAACTTGTTTATAGCCGGGTAGACCGATGTATTCTGGCTAATTGGTGATAGAGGAGATTAGAGTTAATCCAATGGCATAATAAACAATTACCTTGCAATCCCACCAAACCCATAAGATTACTTTTCACTGAGCCAAAACTGATTTTTTCAAAACACCTTCAACAAAAAAAAAAAATTCTCAAAAATTAATGAGATTTTTGACTAACTCCGAACTTGCATATTTTTTACTAGAATTTAATGGGCTGCAAAACTGCATACTCAAAAAATTCTAAAAAATTTATTAAAAAGCTCAAAACTTGTTGAATTTCCGCGAGTTTTGCACAAAGTTTAGGAATCCTATTTTCATATTTTTTGTTGTTGAATGAACCATATTTTTGTATACAAAATTGGCGGAAAAATATTAGAATACAAATTGTTGCATATATTGTGAAAAATTTTCTGCGCCAATACTTTGTTCCGACAATGTACTTATCTGAAGAAAAATAATTTTAGCTAGGCATTGAAATGACATATATATATTTTTTTTTGCAATCTTGACTTTTCGAATATCGCACATAAGCATTTTCACTGTATGAAAACTATGTTAAATAAAACCGGGGTTAATCAAAATCGGTAACCGGTTTTTTCAAATTGCAATTTTTCGAATAACTCGAAAACCGGTTTTGAAAAAAGGCGAATAATTGAACACCCTACTACTATGTATGTATTCATGTGTTTTTTGGTCATATATGTAAGAAGACTGAAAAAGAAGAAATGATTTTGCCATTAAGTTTGCTAAAACCATCCCTGGTATTTGGAACACATTTTTATTGAACAAAATTTTAGCTATTCCTTTTTCAACCCTAATACCACCTGCTTTGAAATCATATTTTAAGAGGAACAGATTTACCAAATTTTAACAAAATAAAATATGAAAAATATCAACTTTGCATTTTAAATCCGATCAGAGGCCGTAAAATCGCTAATCCTTTAAAATGAATTCTTTTGACTTTGCTGCAGCTTCGCATTAATCTTTAGGAACATGGTCGAGCATAAATTTACACAAATAAATGCAGCACAGCGAAAAGCAGAAAAGTATGCAAAAGAAGAAACCCGACGTCGCGTAATCGTCCATAAATCACAGACTGCAGCATTTGCTTTCAAAGCCAATTCAAAATCCACATCATCAACTGCCACCCACTTTTTTCTTTTTAACACTCACCGCAACCTGTCAGCTAAGGAGCCACACAGCTCACGTCTGGAACGCTTACAAAAACAAACGAAAACGTACTCGGTACGCGCCTGCGTATACTTGTCTCGAATCAGCAACCCTGAAATCCTGTTGCTGCGTTCCTACAAAGCAAATTTGCCATACTCGAATATATGTATGCATGTATGTATGTAGGTACATACCTCAACATTGCATCACATTGCAATAATGTTTTTCCCCCACATAATTTACGCTTTATGTACCGACATCAGAAGTAGAAGAGGAAAAGCGGTTCGAAGGTGCGCGGAGCAAAAGCACTTGGAGGGCGAAAACTGTACGGCTTACGCATGGATTACTAGAGCCAGCCACAATAACAACGACAGTGGCATTGGCACTGCCATCAGCAGCATCTGCATTCAGACTCTGTTAGTCAGTGTAACTAACTGTGCCACCCTGTTTTTGTGTCATCATCGTCGTCAGCAGCATCGTCATTCCCATTGCCAGTCAGTGGCGCGCTTTTGACATACCGTCACAACTGTATGTATGTATGTGTACGCCTTGGCGCAACAACGCAACCCATTTCTTCTTCATTCACTGTGTTCTTCTTCCCCTTTGCGTATGGCTCTGTCGATTTTGCTTTACCTTGACTGACTCCGAGCACTTGACTCTCAATCAGCTTCAAAGTGAATTCCATGCCAATTCAACATCCAACTTAACTGTTGATGTTGCTGCCTCCCGATTGTTGTGTGTGGTGGAGTTGAAGGTCTTCTGGTTTTGGCTTGGTTCTTGGTTGGCTGTTGACTGTTGATGAAGCAGTGGGGGATTGGGTTACAATGAGGTTGCAAAAGGTCAGCAATAGGTTAGGTGTGTGTTAGATGTCTTTATTTGTGCACTTCTGGTTCGGTTTATTGTAAAAATGTAAAAATGTCACCTTTTTATATGGCTTTATTTGTGCACTTCTGGTTCGGTTTATTGTAAAAATGTAAAAATGTCACCTTTTTATATGGCAACATTATCAGGGTGCAACATTTTAAAGAAAGAGAACGCAGTATGCATGTGAAGATACTGAGAAAGGAGCACGAAAGCTTGATAGCCTTTGCGCAGGGCAGAATAAATGCAACATTATTTCGAGAAAAGAAAACGCTATAAAACAAACAAAATTTATAGAAGATAATTTTACTTGGCTTAAAAAGATAGTCATCTTAGCAGATCTGCGTAAAAGTTTTTATATAAACTCTTCCTACATGCTGAGGTTGGGTTAGGTTGCTAATTAAAACAAAAAATAAAACCAACTCACCTCAGCTCTGTGAAGTAACCGATTCTGATACAATGGATCCAAAACCGCTACTAATTTTTTTCAAAAACATCTTGGAGTCTACGAACCTTAGCAACTATCCACCGCTTCTAAGATTGTTAAATACATACTTACAAAGGCACATTAAATCATTTGGCAACAAATTATTTGTTGAACTAAAATTAAACATATTTATGTGTTTATGAGTATACCATTTCATAGTAAGTGAATAATTTACTAACTTTTTCAAAGTTTTTCTTTTCTTTTAGGTAAGTTTTGCTCGTCCTCAGCAACTAAAAAGACTATAAAACTAAAAAGGCTTTTCCTGCATGGATATAATATTTTATATGCATGTGAAATGGTCATTATCGCTAGAATATACAAGTAATTAAAAGTAAGATTTCCGAAAAAGGGTAAATATGAAAAACAAAAAATAATAATTAAAATATTAAATGCCCACTCAATTATTGCACACAAAAGATACGTACATTTTTCTACATTTACATGAGGGTAATGCAATGCTTTTGCACCGTTAAAATGGCGTACTAAAAATAGTTAATTTATTTAGGTATGTATGCACATATATCTACTGCCGCTTTACTACTTATAAACAAGTAGTATGTGTACAGTGTGGCACTAAATTATTGGCACAGGAAATGTATTGCAATATGTATATACAAAATGTTTTACTTTAATTTGTTCCGCTAATTTTTTATAAAAATATTGTTCATTTACTACAACAAAAAATATAAAAATAAATTGCTTTTCAATTTTTCCTAATAAACAATCGTGGTAGAAAGCTCAATAAAAATATTAAAAATAAATTAATTTTATTTTTTTGTTGTGGTATGAAGTATAATTTTATAAAAAAAAAAAAAATAGTGGAAAAAATTTAAGTAAAAAATGGTGCATAATGTAATGTGAGAAATTCCTTGTGAAAATACATAATTTATTGCGGCACTGTACATATACATAGATACATATTTACAAAAAAAAGTCTCATTATTATGATTCCGTTGAAAAGATTTTTAAATATTTTTATGCAGATTTTTTTTAAGCTTAATCTGTTTTTTCATCTGAGGGGCCTTTTTTCAAGAAGTTCTTTAAGAAACTGTTTTTATTCATAAAAAACTCTATTTTTGGAGGTATTTTTCCGAAATATTTTGGTGGGTGTCTTAAAATATAATAGATTTTATAATTCAATTGGAAAAAACAGCACCGATTTTTTTTTATGGGGAGTGATGCAGTCTAATGTACAAAAGTAGATATAAGTACATATACGACTTCATAAACTTATAAATAAATTGCCTATGCTAGGCGCACTTCCGTTTGGCCAGAGCTAAAAACGTACATACATATGTATGTACAAACATAAATAACAGCAATTGCCATTATTCTCTTGGCCACTTGCCGACCACGCTATTTCACCTGATGTTGATAATAACGTTGGCCTGAATGAGTATAAAAATAGAATGAAAGAAGAAAAGTTCAAAGAATTGTGTGCGGAAATAAGAAAATTGTATGCAAAGCGCACTTCTACACACATACATGCATATCTACTATGTATTATAAACGATAAGCGGACTACTCTGTGTAAAGAAACTACTACGCGATTGCAATTAAGCTGTAAGTAGGTTGGCGAGGTGCATTACCAGCCAGCCGCCGCATAAGCTCTGATTCGCCCCACATGCCTGACTCACGGTGTAGCCGCAGCGCCCAAATGTTTTGCGCGGCACTGAATTTGAGTGATCGTAGTGCCACAGGTGCCTTTTCATAGTATCTACATAAATCCATTAATTTCTATTGTACTGATTCGTATGCAAGGATATTGCTGGGGATTATTATATACAAATGCACGTAAATAGCACCGTCATTGTAGTGCTTCAATAAGAATTGCTTAGGCGGATGGGAGGGCGTACAGTACAAACTGAACTTGAGGAACTATAAACGAGTTCTAAGAAAGGCAAAGAGAAGCGCAGGCTTATAAATGGTACTCTCCGGGTCACACCGGACAACACCGAGTTGTCTGCATAAATCCAACGAAACGTCAGCAGAGACGGAGGAACTAACTCTTCATCTGCTCTTGATGACGCACTTTCCTGGTGTCACAGCTAATAAACCTGAGACATTACAAAAGGAAGAGGTGGCTCTACAAAATAGATGGGGTAAACCGAAAACCCTTCATTCAGGAAATCCTCTCCAAGGAGAAGATCTTCTGGGCTATTGAAACCTTCAAACCATAGAAGAGCCCAGGACAAAACTCTTATGACCGGAATGGGACGTGAAAAGTTCGAGAAAGAACCTTTTGTTGAGCAGAGGAGAAATGTCCTTGGCTATGGATTTGCTGACCCGTCACATCACTCCAGAGAGGGCAAGCGGAGAGACGCGGGGTGCCATTCGACCCAAAAACGCTGTGTGCTCAAAATGAAACGTCGCAAGAAACTTATATCTACCCCACAGATTTCCTCTCAGGCCTATTCTGCTTGTTACCGAACATTTTGTAACTGGGAAATTTTGTTACCAAAAAATGGCAGCGGGAGTCCATTTGTATTGTTCGCTACCAACGATGACGTTATCGATATGATTATCAACATATTGATTGATAACATCTTAAATATATCTGTGCCTATATTTTTCAGAACATTTCTTTGAAACAGTTTAACCCTCCAACTCCTCAATAGGTGGGGCTTTCCTCTATTTTTTTGCTTTTTTTGAACAGTGTTATTTACCCTATCTAAATCAAGAATGTCAGACATCAATATATACATGCATACATACAAGAGCCTTTTTTCCATGACAAATTGAAATTAAACATTACCATATTAGTTTTCCTCGCATTATAAGCATTATATGTATATTTCGTTGGTTCTTTCAATTATAGGAAACCCTAATTAGTGTCGTGCGTAAATATAAAAAGAAAAATCAAGCACTTCCTTTTCCTTACATCATTTAAAACGCTGTCGGAGTTCATTAACCTTTTTGAAACTATCGCTTTTATTATTATTCTTCCCCATAACCGC
>NW_016178628.1:0-7729 GCF_001687245.7 Rhagoletis zephyria | reverse complement strand
ACAACAAAAACAAGCAGAAAAACAACAACAACAGCTGTAATGGCAACAGCGCGCAACAACAGGAATGGCTTCGCACAATGACAACAAACTCTTTTCAAGGAAGTGTAATATATTTTACTAAGTGGGCTGGTAATGTATGTAGACGAAAGTGTATAAGTGAACAAAACACAGACACAAACGAAAATTTGCACAAAGCCTGCCAACTGTGATTTAATGAAGCGGTCTTTAGAAAATAGTCGTGTTGACGTAAATGTGATTAATTTATGGTCATTGCTTGGATGAGCTTTCACTCGGTTGGTTGCTGCTTGTTGAAGAAAATTTATGGATAAGCCAAGCTTTGGAATATTCCAGTTATTTTTGCTACGTCTTTACGCCCTCAACACTTTGTCAAAACTGCTCATTGCCTCCTTCGGAGATAATCAGCGGGACATTTTATGTGTGCAATTACACATCTCGGAGTTGGATAACGGCTCTAAGTGGGAATCCTTTTCTCCTATGAATTTTGAAAATAACAACAAACCCCTAAAATTCTTGAGCGCAGGGCATGGAGCACACGTCGGCTGGCAAAGCCCGTTGTGATGCCACTGACCAAAGCCATTGGTTTCTTTCTCTCCCTTTAGTAGTTAAACCCCCGAGTGCGTTTTATATAGCACAAAAAGTCGAGGACGTTCGCCGAGTTTAAGTCGGCTAAATAATACAGAAAGTACCTGTTGAAGAATTGGTTGCGCGTGTTGGCTAGGGCGGGACAATGGCCATGATAATGTTCGATGCAGTCCACCTCTTCCTCGTCTCTGCAACTACGACAAAAATCGTTGGTGGGGTATCCTAATCTTTTTCCGTGTGTGCCCATCAGGCAGTGATCGGTGATTACCCCGACTACTATTCTGAGAGAGGAGCGGTCCAGCCGAGTGAGAGCTATGGATCATCTTACATCAATCTTTGGCAGATAGTTTCCACGCCTTTAATATGTGTTTGTAGGAGGTTAGATGTATGTCCACATTCTGAGCAGAATTGACTTCACATATTTCCGTCCGCCTGCTTGCCAGCTCGTCGGCTTGGCTGTTGCCAGGAATCTCCCTGTGTCCGTTTGTTTGTATTCAATCTAGTCTCTCAGTTTTCGAGATATCTGACTGAAATTTAGAAATTGATTGTATTTTTATAATGTCCTAATCACTTATCGGAACCGGAAAAATCGGACCACTATAACATATAGCTCCTATGCAACTGATTGTTCAGATGTGGGATTTTTCGTTATAACTCCTCCATGCAGTTAAGAACATGAAATTTCGCACTATTTTCACTCATTATCAAGAGAAAGTTTACAGTAAAGATGACAAAGATCGGGTCGCTATAACATATTGCCACCACGCAACTGGTAATTCAGAGTCTACTGAAAATCGCCAAGATGGGATAAGCTATATCTTCCATACCACAGTTTGTTTAGACATGATTTTTTTTATATAAGTAGCTCCTCTATCTATGTTTGCTGTGAATATTAACATTTTGTTTAGCTCCCTAACGTAAAATTTTCTGATGTTCAAGAAAGGTATAAAGCTTTCGGCACCGCTCTTAGTTGTTTTTGGATATTTCTGGGCGGTTTCTTGAAAACTACATTTTTCGAACATCGAAACATCGTTATCGACTAAACCGGATTTTTTCACGTGATTTAGTTGGTGCATGCGAGCATCTTCCAATTAACTGCAAATAGATTTTACTTTATTGAAAATGGAAGTAAAGAATTCTCATACATTTTTACACAAACTCTGGGAAATTTTTCACTAAAGCTTTAATTTCAAAGTCTGCAAAATATCAAAGAAAAAAAAAATAAAGTAAGTAAATGTTCGTTTTTGGCCGGGCTTTTCATCTAATTTTTTTATGCATCTTGATGTAGCACAAATGGGGGAGTTACAGTTTTTGTGAGAAGCTTTTTCGTACACTTAAAGATTTGACATTTCCTGCCGAGGAACACCCCCTGGTTTATCTGGATTTTTTCTTAATTTCAAATTTGGATACCGTTTTTTTTTTTAATTGGCATTTTTTCGAAAGACTTGAAAGCCGGCTTAAGTCGAATAATCGAACACCCTGCTGAATACCCACGCTCGCTCTGTTTTTTGAAAACGTAGGTGAAATCGAATCCAAGGTACTTACAAAGGGCAACTGGTTTCTAGTGGAATTGGAATCTTTCTTATCCTCGGGGTGTTTCGGTGGGAACCAATCGTCCATGATCTATTGCAAACGTTCACTTATAGGCAGGTTCCCCCAGAAAGGCATGTCTCTCTCTCTCTCACACTCTTACGTAAAAAGCCAAGTCCGGGAAAGTAACTGAATTCTTGAGCTGAGTAGCTAAGCAGGGGAGCTCTATCATCCTGGTCGTTATAGAAATCGCGATAGAGAGGACGGCGAAGTCTACAGGGAGTAGCGTAAATGGGTCTCGTCCACCATATTAGGTGTTTTTACGAGCGTGCATAGTAAGGGACAAAGCACCGCGCTGACAAATTGGAGCTTGTTCTACCAAATAGTACACAGCTTCATATTCCAACCGATTTGATTAATTTTTTCTAAGATGCAATTTTTTGCGATTCAGAAGAAATTTGTCAATGTTGAAGAAAATCGATTCTCCTGTTCCATAATAAAAAGTAGTTAAACACAATTATAGGGTTCCCCTAAAATGAAAAAAGAAAATGAAATATTGAAAAAAGAGTCAACAAAATACATTTTTTTTTTTTTTACTTTTTAGAAAAATTTTAGGTATGTAATTTTACAGCCCAATAAATTTTAGTGTAATAAAGTGCAAGTTTAAGGTCGCTAGAAGTTCGTGTTGATTTTTAATACTTTTTTACTGAGCTGTTTTATGGACTTTTATTGGTCCTTTTTGTTTTTTTTTTTGTTCTTTTTTTTTTTGACCAATTACGTAGAAAAAACATAGTGACGTTTAAATTGTACCCGTCATCGATGCAAGTAAAAGCTGTAGATAACGCGGCTCAGCAGAAATTGAGTCAAATGAAAGTTCATTTCAGCATGTCTGCGGTTCACCAAATGTTTCTGTATTGGGTTTAAGGTTGCGTGTCCGTCTTCTATGAAGGCCATTGGGAACCTCAGTGACTATTCTGCATAGAAAAATTTAGAAGCGCTTACGAAGCTTACAATTGGTTTTATTCCTACACCGAATAGTTCCGTAAGCGAGCTAAAGAAGTACCTACCCAGCTACAAAAGAAGCTCTCAACTTCTTCCTCATCTCTTTAACTTCTGCAGAATATTCCTAGTCTCGAAGCTTAGCTACCAAATAGCCAATGACCGATCATATAAGCCATGACATTCGAAATGTCCTCTATTCGGTTTTCTTGGCTATCAATTTGGGCGATAGTAACCTGGTTGTAATACAAGTGCCTTCATCTAACCATGACCTATTGCACTCTCGAATGATGTTATTTCTAATCCTTAATTTGCAGGTTGCCATTGGTATCCCATTCTTACCTCTGCTTTTACACAGGGAAGATTGGTACCTTTCCTGGCTAGCTCATTGTCTTTGCAATTTCCTTCAATATCTCTATGGCTCGGGACCCATATGAGGCTGCCTTTGAAGGCGCTGCTAGTATCATTTAGAGCTGCCAGGAATTCCTGTACAATCTCTGATCTTAGCATTATCGCGTTCACTAATTTGATGGACGCCTGGCTATCCGAGGAGATATTAATCGTAGTCTTCATTGCGGCATGTGTATTAAGGTTATAGCTAGAACTTCTGCCTGATAAACGGTGCGGTGTTCCAGAATTCGGACTGATAATTCCAGTCCTAGTTCTTTAGAAAAAATACTCCGTAGCCAACTCCGTTGTCTAGCTTGGATCCAACCGTGTAAAAATGTATTTCCCTCCTTCTCCTCGGTTTGGTATTGTGCAGTCTGACAAAGCCGTCATTCTCCGAGCAAAATATACACAGTAGATTATGGCCGGTAATAAGTTTTATCCGAGTGCGTTACTCTCTCCAGCTCTGCCTGAAAAAGAATTTCCCATCTTTATGTCTGGACTTTTCAGTAAAAACTTGGCAGTTTTGCCGATGCCTGCTTTGCACCAACAAGATTCATGAGAACTCTTATAGGGCCCGGCGCAGTGGGAACTAATATAAGGCTCTGATCCCATTGAACATTTCAAATAACCGCAATTCAACAACTCATCTACCAAAGTATAATGATTTTAAAATTTTTGATGCCGGATAAGTTTTTATAATACTGAAAGACCTGAAATACGCTGTCAATAAATATTTTCACAAATCACAAAACTGCATATTTTCCAAACCCACTTTTTTAACGCGCAACCACCCCACCGTCTTCTCACCACACACAATGCGCTTCGCGGCGCTGGTTTAGCGGGTGCTGGCTGGTGGTATTGCCACTTGCAGATTTAATTGGGCGTAAGTAAGGGTGTTTCGAGTTCATTAAAAAAACAAACGCTGCGGCATGCAAAAGCGTATGTCGCTTCCTGTACAAAAGAATCAGCACTTGAGCGGGCATATGGACGAAGCCTTTTTGGAAAGAGGACGAAAAACAGGCAAACAGACAGACGAACAGCGAAGCTGATAGATTTCCAAAAAGCTGGCAAAAAAAAGCGGCCCACATGCAGCGCATTATTGCCAACTTCTCGCCTTTTGCTGCGCGCCAGGATGTCTCATCAGCGCAGCCACTAAAAAACAGCCTAACCACAGGAGGTTGCATCCGGGGAGCGCATGTACATACGTATCTACGCTGCTACGTCGCGCGATATTTGTTGTAATCGTAATACATAATTCTTAGTAGCTAAACAAAAACAACACAAACAAAGGACATTCACAATGACATATCAATGTGACAAAAGGATACTGTATAATGTGCTATAACAGCAATTGAGCATGATTTGACAATTGTCGGCGTTCAAGTGGAAATAGCAACCACAACAACAAGCAACAAGCATAACAATGAAATGCGGCATAAGTTGTTGCACTGCAGCACATGCTGTGTTTGATATTTATTGCGTTTGTTTTTTTTTTTATTTTACTTACTTTTTTACAAACTCACCGCCCTTCATTGTGTTCTTTTGCTAATCTTATACAGAAATACAAGTTACTTTGCAGAGGGTGTCTGTCACCCTAATTGTGTAGTGTATAATATCATCATTAGCTTGCTTGCTACTGTATGTATATTGCTACAATTATGCACTCGCTATTTGCTTGCCAATTCAGCAAATTTTCATGATTTTTTTTTTAAATTTTGAATTCATCATTTATTCAGCTAGACAGTTGTCATCTTGGCTTGTCGATTTTCGGATGGCAGTTTTGTTTTTTTTTACTTGGGCGTTGAATTGCCTTAAATGCCCACAATTACTGAACCATTTCGGATTATGAACATTGTTGTTTTTGTTATGCAAATACGGTTGGAATATTTTTCTTTAACGCTTCGTAGAACTCACTCTAACGCTGAACATCTACGGACATCCGTTTGACTAGCTTATTCTACTATGGAATATTTTCATGTCATAAGTGTGAATTGATGAGATATAACAATCCATTAATCATGTAAGTTCTTTTATGAGAAATTATTTACGGCTTAGTTATAGAGAAAATATAGCCAATGCCGGAAAATTAGGGGCCAATCCAGTGCATGTGAGAGCACCAGTAAGCAAATTGGTGTTGGCCTTTCCTTACCAGTTCATCGACGACCTTGTGACCGTGTTTCTGCCTGCTTCGAGAGTGTAAATTTAAACATTTTAACCCATTAGCTCTTTCACAAAAAATCGTATCCTCAGACAAAATGTTCATACCTACAAAGAGTGTATAAGTCCACGGAAAATAAAAACAAATATGCCGCTTGAAATATGCAACAACTTTTTAAATTTTTTTTTTTTGTTTTTTAATTTTGTCACCTAGAACAGTTGTTAACACGCAACATAAATATTGGCCAAATCGTTCTTACTTATAATTTTAGCTCCGATTCTTATGTTAAAAAATAAGCCTAAAAATATGTACTATGATAACATTAAGCAAAGTGTATACCAATTTATATACAGTCAGAGTCAAAAATATATATACCCTAACGTTTTGACGATTTTATTTGTGTATATAGTTTTCATACCAAATTTTACTTCTTTTTTTTATAAAAATATAGTTCATTCAACAGCACCAATCAACTTTTTTTTAATTTCATACAGAACTTGGGGAAAATGCAAGAAGTACCAAAAAAAATTCATCAAAATTTAAAGATTTTTTATTCGGTTTTGTAGCCCATTAAATTTTAGTACAATAAAGTGTAAGTTTAAAGTCGCTAAAAGTTACCGATGATTTTTGAGATTTTTTTTGTCGCGGTGGTTGCGCATTTTTTTCCATATAAGAAGAGATTTTTTTCGCGCGTTATATGGAAAAAAAGCGCAACAGCCTCGACAAACAATTTTACAAAAATAAACGGTAATTTTTATCTACTTGAAACTTGCACTTTACAAATTTGCATGCTCAAAATTTTTCTAAGAAATCGAGTTAAAAAATTTTAAATTTTAATGAAAATATTTTCGTATTTCTCACATTTTCTCGAGTTCTGTATGAAATTGAAAAACTTGATTCTTGTGGTTTTTGCTGCTAAATGAATTATATTTGGAATGGAAAATATAAATAAATGAAGTCATCAAAACGTCGGGGTTTTCATTTTTTTGATACTGAGTGTATTTCGTTTACAGTTGTAAGGCATAATTGTCAAATTCGCTAAAAATAATTTTAATCAGCTATTTTATTTTGATGTTCTTGGAGTGGAAAAATATGAAAAGTTTATATGTGCATATGTATGTAAGTGCGATGTTTAAATATCCTTTAAAGACCAGTTCTTGTGCTTTCATCTTTATGAAAAATTTCAGCCAGCTTCAAAATTTTACTTTTTACATGCAACCGTACTTGTTTACCGTAGTATTCTTACATACCTTCATACATATGTATGTAGATAGTTCTAAATAGCCATAACTGCTCTCGACTACTCACACTCTTGTATGAACATTAAGGTGGTCTAAAAAAAAGTTTAAAATGTTATGCCCTCACCACCTAGGAATTTTCTAAATGGAACAAAAAGAATACCAGTATTTTTTGTTAAAAAAAAAATTATGTTTAGAACTGTATGTGGAAAAAACTCATTTCCGTAGAAATGGCATAGAATTTTTGAAAATCAAAACTTGGTTTATCTACAGGAGACTTTCAATAATTGTACCCATTTTTTACCATTTTTTAATACTAGCGATTTTTTAAGGGTCCCACGTTTTAGAAAAATGCTAGTTGGTGAGAGCTTAACATTTTAAACTTTTTTATCCGCATGTATTTTTGGACCACCCCAATGTATGTACATACATATCTGAGAACAAAATATTTGCTTGTTCTTCTACATAGTATGCAGTATGTAGCTTTTACTTTATATACATACATTAGGGTGCATCACTTTCCAAACAAAAAAAATGGGTATTGTTTTTCCATCGGCATTATGAAATGTATTACATTTTAAGGTTTCCGCTAAAATATTTCGGAAAAATATTAAGATTTCCGTGAGTGTCTAACTTCGAAAGTTTTTTATAAATAAAAAATTAGTTTTTAAAACTATACCAGTTTTTTAATCTCCTCTAATGATAAAAGTGTTTAAAAATCTTAAAAAACTTTATCAACGGAATCGAAATAATGAGATTTTCGGAGATATTTTCAAATCGGTCCAGCTCACGTAAATCTTAATATTTTTCC
>NW_016178627.1:0-7731 GCF_001687245.7 Rhagoletis zephyria | reverse complement strand
TTTCTCTAAAAGCTCTCAGCTCAGCTTTGCATAAAATGTAGGACGATTGCGCGCTTCGTTCTTTCTTTGATATCGTCATCAATCTGCTGGAGATTCTGGTTGGTTGCCTCTGCTGACGGCATGGCATTGATAGATAGAGAATTTGGGTTGCTACCTACTGCATATCGGGTACTAGACCACAGGGATGTCGCTGGTAGCTACATGGCCGATGAGGTGGCAAAGCAAAGCTCTCTTGCAGAATTTTCAGCGTGTAAGGAAGTGATATGAAAACCACTGGCTACATGTGGTTTACTTCAAGGTGAATGGGATTTTAGGACTCTGGGCGAAAACTGTGGAATGCTAGCCTGCTAACAGAATGATGAAGTCGCAATTTCTCGGGAGCTTATGTAAGACTTAGGGGAGTTTATTTACTAGTCTAAGTGTGCCTCCATCTGCAAGACCTAATATATTCATACACGCCGGCAATTTACTGTCAAAAAATTTCTCATTCACATACAAGTTTTATGAGACCAATCGAAATTGAACGGCGTGCATTAAAAGCTAATGGTACATATATTCGGGATTATTCCGAGACTTTATGCTGTTAGATATTTTATGAATGCCTACAAAACTAAATCCAAAATTTGCCCGCTATAATCTTCTTCTGAAGAAAAATCAAGAGAGTTTTGTAATTTTTCACTTTTGTTGAAATAAATGAAAATTTACCTCGCTTGTTTCAATTTACTTAACTTTATTTGATTTTTGTTTAACTTTTTTTATTTACACTGCCGGCAAACAGTATTGGCACAGCAAATTTGTTACAATATATGCGACAATTATTTTCTAATATTTTTCCGCCAGTTTTGTATAAAAATATGGTTCATTCTACAACAAAAAACATAAAAATATAATTCCTAAACTGTGTGCAAAACTCACGAAAATTCAGCAAACTCTTAACTTTTCAGTCAGATTTTTTTTTATTTTTTTTTGAGTATGCAGATTTGTAGCGCAATCAATTTTATTATAATGAAATACAAATTTACCGTTGATTTTTGGCAGATTTATTTCACGCAGTCTCTGCCATACAAAAAAAATTGTATCGAAAATACTTTATATGGAAAAACCACCTCCAACAAAAAAAAAATCAATGCGATTTTTGACTAACTTCAAACTTGTATTTTTTTGCTATTTAATGGGCTGTAAAACTGCATTCACAAAAAAATTCTAAAAAATCTGATTAATTGAATGAATTTTCGCGAGTTTTGCACAAAGTTTATATTTTTATGTTTTTTTTTGTTGTAGAATGAACCATATTTTTATCAAAAATTGGCGAAAAAATATTAAAAAAAAAAATTTTTGCATATATTGTGAAAAAATTGCTTTGCCAATACTTTTTGCCAGTAGTGTATAAGCTTCCCGCTGTCGATCAAAATCAAATTATTTAGTATCGTTCATGCGCCTAATTTGAAAACAACAATATCTACTCTCGAATGACTTGCAATTGGGGTAAATTTAACAAATACGCAACTTTTTCCAACTAAGCAATATCAAAAAAATAAGCATGAAAACTCAATTTAGCATTAAATTGGCATAAAGCAAGAGGCTACTTAAAGTCGACGTCACTCACTGGCATGCCAACATAAATATGTATTTTATTTACTCCCCCCTCACAGTACAAAAGTCAATGGGCCGCGCAATGATCTGCAAGAATAAGTACGTTACGAGTTTTTTCCAAGAATAATCAAAGAAAAAAAAACTTTGGTATAAAATCAAAAAAAAAAGAATCAACGAATATACTAAAAAATAATAATTTTCCTCAACGCAGGCAACGACCGCCGACAGTTTAGCTGACTTTTGCTTTTGATAAGAACTTTTTGTGTCACCAATTCTTCTCAGAGTGCTTTTTTGCTTTTTTTGCTATCTAATCTTGCGTTTTCGCATTACACACATACACACAAAAATACTTCTTCATAATTCAAGTTTTTTTTTCTTTTTTTCTTATCCATTTTTTTTGATTTTTCTTATTGTAGGTTTGTATATATAATCATTCTTCTATACCGGGATCTGTAAAGCATGTTTAAAAATAAGTTAAGAAGCGAACGTAGCGAACGCAATCTGGCGTTGAAATTGCTTTTCAATTGAAGTTTTCATTTGGAGTAAAGTTTTTGATTTTTCCCCCAACTTTTTTTCACAATTTTTCACACACACTTCCTCGATTGGCCAATTACCTTAACGATTACGAGCGATTAAGTGAATTGCTGCCACCCGCTACTGCAGTTGCTTGCTTCCTTCCTTCCTTCATTTCATCCGTCCTAGCTGCTTGCTCGCTGTTTACGCGCATGTGTGGATGTGTGTTTGTGGCTTTGTGTCTACGTTAAACGACAGTAAATCAAGCAGAGCCAACGGAGCGTATGAGTGACTTAGTGCTACACTTTTTATTGAAGCGATTAGGTATTTGTATTACGAGGAGATTTTTTTACATACGTATATTTTCCAACAAATGCTCAGCCAATAAATTTTAAAATTTCCGCATTTCCACAAATATAATGCAGTGTACGTATGTATGCCCAGATGAATGTATGATAGCTAGATTAAGGGGAAATAAATTTTGAGTTGAAAAATATGGAATAAATAGCATTGATTGAATGTGATTTAGAAATTTATATTAGTGAAATTATGAAATTAAAATCGGGTTTCCATTTCGTAGTGGTCGAGGTAAAATTGTATATCGTCGATTTACTCATGGTTTTACTATTTTTATCGTAATGTTTGCAGTAGTGGGCATATACTCTTTACCAGCACTATTTTTCTTAGAATAACAGGGCAATTCTGGCTAAGATAGTTGAAAGTCTTTAGTAGGATAATTAAAAGACAAATTACAATTTTTGGTTTTTATTCAGGCATGAACGACTTACAAAAAAAAGCTCTTCTGCCAAGCTCTGAAAAGCTCTTTTGACAGACAGCTACTCCAAACGTCGCAATGGCCAAGTGAGCATTCGAGAGATCCGAGGTTTGAGTCCTCGTCCGGGGGATTTTAACGTAGAATACCTCTTGCGTTTCGGTATGGATGCATTACTCAAATTTTGTAGTTGTAATAAGTATTTAGAGTTTCATAAAACGCTTGAATGAAAAAAATGGCAAAATATTCGCAAATTTCGCAGTTAACTCGAAATTTAGGAGGTGTACGACTCAAGCGAAGCTCAAATTCGGATTTAGTGGGTGGAAATACATGTCGGTAGGTGGGTCTGGTTAAAAGCACACTCCACTTCTTTTTTGTGTGCCGGTGTTACCTATGGGAATAACCCCACCCATTTTTCGATATTTCGACAAATTTAATGCAGTTCCGTTCGTTTAAAGCAGCTGTTTCGAACGGCATCAAATTTGTCACATCGAAAATATGTTGGTTTATTCCCGATTCATGTAGATATGTATGCATAATATGCGAAAGCTTCTTTATCATATCAAATCTCTGTACCGTCTTCTGTCTGTAAGTCTTCGATAACTGTTATCTGAGATATAATTTAAATATCCAAAAAGAACTGTTATTTGCAATTATTTAGATAAAAATCAAAAATAATTGTTATTTTGGATCTATAAAATAAAAGTCATAAATAACTGTTATTTAAGGAGTAATTAAATAAAAAGCAAAAAATAATTGTTAAAGAGCGATTTTTTAAATAAAAGTTGTAACTGTTACGGTCCCTGGCTATATGTGATCATAAGGAGACGGTATCATGCCCACTGGACAATTAGGAGATTGTCTTTTGTGATACCACGAAAGCTGAACCTGGAGCATTGATTTAGTCGGCGAAGCGCCGCGATCATTTAAGCAACAGAGGTAATAATTGATATAGAACGCTTTGTAGTATCACCGAAGATATCCTCAATTAGTTATTACACAGAAAATTTGCACTCGTTTCATTTAATTCAAATCATCTGACACTGGCCTTCATAGCGTCCGTTTTTATGAAAACAGCACGATATTTGGACAGCCGATGGCCACACTTGACAGTTGTAACACATGCGGTAGAGCTTGCAATTGCAAGGACATTTGCATGATATTAATGTGTCACTAACAAAGCGCACAATTAAATAGTTGGCTTGAAATGGCATTTAGTAAAGAAATATATCCACAATATTGTATACTATATCCATATTAAGGGTTTCCTTAAAAATATCAATATCTAAATTGTTTATGGGATACGCCTCTATTTTATTCTTCGTACAAAATAAAGACATCCGCGAAAACGTCTAAATTTTAAACAAATTCTTAGGTATCCTTAGGGGATCAGGATTTGAAAAATATTTAATTTAAAAAAAAAATGGTAAATATTCGAAAAAATGTTTAAGTACATGGAATCATATAAATCCATAAATTCGCTGGGTTATAGTTGGTCAAAATCAAAATTTTGTCGAAAAGTTAAAAAATTTGCAAACTCTGGTAACGAGTGACCCCTTATTTTTTTTCAGTTTTGAACTTTTTGTGGATGTCTTTATTTTATTATATGTAGATGTTAATATTTGTAAGGACCACCCTAATGTGTACGTAATATGTTGTATATTTATCTGCACACAAATCCAACAACTTTCTTAAAGGCTTTCAATTGCCTACTAGTTCGCAAATGCAATTATTTATTGTGCTACACATGCTATCACATGAATGTTTGTAATATGTGTGTATGTATTTGTTTGTTTTTCTAGCATGTAAATAAAATACTTGAATGATTTGGAGAATTCCAGGCAATTTAAAATGATTGTAATTTATGCGAGATTTAATTAAATAAAAGATGAACTTCCTCGGGCAGCATTTGTGATATTTATTTAATTAAATGTTGCATATGTTTTGAGCAATTATAAAATATTTTTATTAACAAGCAATTTGTATGCAAAAAACAAAACCGACTTCAATTCTCATATAAAAATTTAAGATTATCGTGAATTTCTTCATAATGCAATGATCGGATTTAAATGAAATTTGAATGGGGCCACCAGTGAGGTAAGCCCTCAGAATTATAGAAATCGGTTTATGTGGTCCAAAGTTTTGCGGTAAAATACAAAAAAAAAAAACAATTAAAAATATTCCAACGAATTGATAACCTTCTCCTTTTTGTGAAGTTGGTCAAAAAAGGATTTTAAATGAGTTCTGCCCATGTAAATGGCAATTGGCTAGTCGATTTTCCAGTCGACAGAAATCGACCCGTGTAAAGGCACCTTTGTGAGGCACCCAATAAGTTAAGAAAAAATTATCTACAGTAGTTCTGCCGCCGCAGCAATGAGTTGTGCGCTAGGTTTGGGACCCGCCTTTTAAAAACCCATTCCAGTGAAGAACCGCAAACTTTTAAAAGGCTACGACTTTAGGGCATGCACCTGGAATGTCCGGACCCTTAATGGGGAAGGTACCTGTGCCCGGCTGGTTGATTTCCTCGTAAGGAAAAAGGCTGATATCACTGCCATCCAAAAAATCCGTTGGACGGGGCAAGACAAAAGAAATTCCCGCGGCCTTGCGACATCTACTACAGCTGCCAGGTAAAGGAGCACACAGTTCACCTCGGTGGATGAACGTCTAGTCACAATTCTTATCGCATCGCACCGCAGGTCGAGAAGGACGAAGTGTTCAAGAAAAGCTTATATAAGCGCTTGGAGTGCACATACGAACGAGGGCCCTGCCATAATATCAAATTGATGTTTGGCGACTTTAGTACAAGGAAGGAATCTTTGGAACCACCGTCGGAATATTCAGGCGCCACGACGAATCGCCTGAACGCCGAACTGAAGCTGATCGACTTCGCCGGGCCCCGAAACATGGTAGTAGCCAGTACGAGGTTCAAGCATAAAAAGATCCATCAAGCTACTTGGCTGTCTACGGATCGAAAAAAAGAGAAACCAAATCGATCATGTGGTGATAGGCGGAAGGCACGCTTGCAGTGTTTTGAACGTACGCACACTTCGACGCCTAAACATCGACTCGGACCAATACACCTACCACAGCAAAAAACGTGCGCCAAAAAATAGAAAGAAGAAAGCTTAACGTTGAAAAGCTGCAGTTACAACAGACGGCCAATGCTTTGGCTATTTGACTCTCACACTTGCTCTCAGAGAGCACTCTTCAACAAAGCGATACAATCGTGCAGCGGAACCACATTTGCCGCTCATTAAGTACCACAACCGAATAAGTAGCCGGATTTCAGCGAGCCCGACAGAAAAACTGGTACGATGAGAGGTGCCAAGAAGCTGCAGAGAAAAAAGATGCCGCCTACAGGGCCATGTTGCGATCGGGCGCAATGCGAGCCATGTGGGACCGCTATAGGGAACTAAAATGGTAAGCAAGACGTATTTGCCGCAATAAGAAGAGAGATGCCGAAATATGTGAATTCGAAGAGCTAGAAATGCTGGCCGACAGGAAAAACGACCGAAACTTTTATCAGAGAGTTAGGTGGCTTACGAAAGGTTTCCTGTAAGAACAACCATGGCGACCTAATGACCGATGTCCACAATGTACTTAAATTATAATGGGAACACTTTTCTACCCTAATCAAAAGAGCGCTGAAAGTAGTGAAGAATACGAATCCGAGTTCCCATTCCATTATGACGAAGTCATAGTCGCGCTTGAAAAACAACACAGCTACTGGAGCCGACAACCTTTCAGCTGAGCTATTCAAGTACAGCGGCGAGGAGTTGATATGCTGATTATGGTCAGATGAACGCATGCCCGACGACTGGAATTTAGGTGTGCTCTGCTCAATGCACAAGAAAAGCGAGTCCGCCATTCGCGCCATATTGTGTGAAAGACTAAAGCCCACCGTCAACGAACTGGGCACCGGCGCTCCAGCTCTGAAAGAATTCAACTCGGAACCCGCTGGTGGTTGCTGAGGAATAGGGAGGTCCCCACTGCGCGATGGAGAGACCAAGTGGAGAAGGACTTGACTTCTTTTGGTATTTCCAAATGGCGTCAGTTGGCACAGAAGGGAAACGACTAGCGTGCTTTGTTGAACTCGACCAAAATCGCTTAGACCATTACAGCATCAAATAAGAAGAAGAACTGCCGCCATTTTGTTTTAAGTACATATTTACTTCATTTCTTTTGTTCGATAAAGATTTTGTAATACAATTCAGAGTGAACAAAGTGCATGTTTAACACTTCGTTCACTGTACATTGTGTTTCAAAATCTTTACTTTACTATTGCCTCCCTTCGCGCTAAAAGCTCATTAAGAACACTAATCCGTTGAACTCAATATTATTCTTTTCAAATTTTAGTCAACGCTCTTCGGATCGTCCTTTCTACTAATTCCGACAAATAATTTATTTTCATTAGCATTTTTTTATTCGAAAACTTTTAACTTTGCATGTTTTCGTTTCTTCATCTGCTTCAACGCGCTCTGTATTAAGTAATTCAAATGAGCCACATAAATATCAATTAATACTTGCTTAAGTGGTGACTAAAACTTTTGCTCTTTTCAAGTTTTTTATTGTGGCTGCTGCAAAAATTTTGTGCGATAATAGCTGGAAAAAATGTAATTAATCTGCATTAGTTAGACAACGGCAAACAATAGACGCAAATACACTTGGAGAAAAACAGTGATTTTTAATGTGTCTAACCGCCATTTTAAAACACTTCTGTACATTAGATATAGCAAAAATCGTCAGCTGAAATGCAAAAAGTCATAACTAATAAAAAATTCAAAATTCACTTTTTGATTTACATATATGATGGATTGTCGGATGGATGGATGTCGGCCGCTGTGGTGTAGTGG
>NW_016178626.1:0-7732 GCF_001687245.7 Rhagoletis zephyria | reverse complement strand
GTGGTCCTTCTCTAACCTCTAAGATTTTATCGGCTAGGAGCGCCACTTTTTCCAAAGGTTCTGTGCTGATTGAAATTATGGTCCGAACGTCAGTTGGGAGCCGACTGATCCAGATTGATCGTAGCATAGCGTCGTTCATCGCGTTACCTGCCAGAATTTGCATCTCCCTGAGGAGTTGTGACGGACGCATGTCGCCGAGCTCCAGCTCTTGTAGCAATTTTTTTATTCGTCGTTGTTCGGACTCTCCGAATCGCTCTAAAATGCGTGTTTTCAACGTCTCATACATGTCGGTAGTTGGGGGGTTTAAGATGATATCGCTGATTTGCGCCAGCACGTTGCTCTCGATGGCGGCAATCACGGTGTGGTATTTCGTTGCATCGTGTCTGATGCGTGCGGCTATGAAGCGAGACTCGACTTGAGCTAACCACAAGTTTGGATTTGCGTGCCAGAATGGGGGTAGCTTTACGGAGATGTTGGCAATTTCCTCGTTTGCACCTAATTCGCGGCTGAGTGCGGTTGGAGGTGTGACTGCCATTTGCGGATGTTCTTCTGCCTTGCTATCCTCGTTGTGCGACTCCATCTGCTGCAGTTTTTGGTTCTTTGTCGGGGTCACCAATTATATAGCGCGTGGGCTCACACTTTTATTAATATTTACTAGAGAAAACGAATATTATGATCGCAGATACTTAAAAACTAAAACTCCTTTTTTATCTTCACGTGACGACGTTTTTTCAGAAAACTTTTCTTGACCAAGAAGAAGCAGGAACGGAAATCGAATGTCACATTCTCTTGACAGATGTTGCTGATTTTTTGACATGTAGCGACGCAGCGTTGCCACAGTACAATTTTTATTTGAAAATATTTTTTGCCTTATTTAAGGCTGAATGTGTGTACAAATGTATGCATAATTATATTTTTTATGCACATCCCCTGGCGATCAAAATAGTGCATGGTGATTTTTCAAATATCTACAATATTTTTCAAGTTCGTTGTCTTATCGTTACTTAAGAAAGTAATGAGGATTACTACAGTAAATAGTAAGGATTAGATTCGAGCCATTAACAGTAGTAAGGGATTTTGTTTTGTTGCAGAGGACCATCGATATGTACATACTGAGGCAGTATTTACCTACATATGTATGTATGTACATTAGGGTGGTCCAAAAAAAAGCATGTGAAAAGTAAAGTCGGAATTTTTATGCTCTCACCCTCTAAGATGGTTCTATGCCGAAAAAAATATACCCTTATTTTTTTTATTTTGAAATCAACCTCTAAATGGTCGCTCAAAGCGCTTAAAGTTTTCCATGTATTTTATATCGGGGAAAAAACAAGTTTTCGAAGAAATGGTATCGAATAGTTAAAAATCAAAATTTTTCTACGAGAAAACCCGTTTATCTGCAGGAGATTCCCAGTAATAATACCAAATTTTTTATTTAACCATTTTTCTTTGCAAACTATAATTTATAGGTCAGACAAAAACCCCAAAAAATGCAGTGGGGTGGGCGACCAATAAAAGATCGGTAGTATTAAAAAATGGTTAAATAAACAACTGGGTATTATTATTGAAAGTCTCCTGTAGAGAACCAGAGTTTTCCGATCGAAAAATATTAACTTTCAAGAATTCTACGAATAAATTAATTTTTCCCATATACAAATATATGGAAAACTTTGAGCGCTTTGAGCGGCCCCTAAAAATTTCTTGATTTTATAATAAAAAAATAGAGGTATACTTTTTTCGATATAGAACAATCCTATTGGGTGAGAGCATTACAATTCCCCCACTTTACTGTTTTTGGACCACCCTAATGTACATTACATTTGTCATATCATGAGTTCAGAAATAGTAAAAAAAACAGTCAGTCAAGCGATAACCTTCCGTACAACTTTAATCGGAGTTATCAAGAAACTAGAAACGTCCATCGAAATATAACGAAAAATAATTATCAATATGCACATAAATATGTACATAAATCTTATATGTGTAGTACATAGCTATTCAAATCTGAGTTACTTACTACTAACCCAGTTAGCAAAATTGCCAGACATCTGTTAGATCTCCGTCGGCAAAAATGTTTGCAATCAAGCCGATACGTCGCGGGAAATTCTGATTTGATTGCCGATTTATCTGACTGATATCTAACGAATTTCGGGAAAAATGTCAAATTATTATCTGATTACATTCACTTCAAATTTGTTTATGTATTTCCTAATCAATTTAATATAAATTGTGTAAATATGTTTTAATTGCTGCGCTTCCTTCACTACATATTTACCTTGACTATGCATTAAAAATTATATTATTTATTTTGTTACCCTTTTTCAACTAAATTATTATTTTTTTATATTACTTTTGAAGTTTTTACCAGTATTCTCCTCTTCTTCTTATTTGGCGCTGTAACCGCCTAAGCGATTTTGGCCGAGTTCAACAAAGTACGCCAGTCATTTCGCTTCTGTGCCAACTGACGCCAATTGGAAATGCCCAGTGAAGCCAAGTCCTTCTGCATCTGGCCTTTCCAACGCAGAGGAAGCCTTCCTCTGTTCCAGAGCTGGAGCAGTATTGAAGTTCTATTATATTTTTGTTGTTGATCCTAATTACTGAGCAAACTCACTTTTGAAGTAAACAAAAAAAAATCGGAATACATTTCGCTCAAAGCATATTCAACAAGGTAGAAGTATGAAAATATTTAAAATCTCATCAGAATCAGCTTCATTTTAGTTATTGCATTCTGGTTTTAATGTAAATGAGGAAATGCATACTTACACAAAATTTCACATTAAATGAAACACACTCCTAGTGGAACATCGCTGCCATTTGCCCACCGTTGTCGCTTCACTTGACAATTCGGAAGTTTAAAATAACGCAAAAGTTTGTTGTCCTGGCTCTTGGCAAACAAAACGGACCGCCCGTAATTCCTTTTCATTTTAATATGTATTTAAAATTAGTCGCACAGCTCACATTTGAAAATTTAAATAAAAAAAGTAAAAATTTTGAATAATATTGGGTTTAGAGGTGACATTTCAGTCGCAGTTCAAAAGAAGAGAAATGTCGTAATCACTTCTACCCAGGCATAACAAGGTAGAAGTGATTTCGATGAATTTCTTTGTTTACATTTTTTGACATTACAGTCAGCTATGAGAGAGCTCGACTGAATTGTCACTTCTACCTTGTTGAATATTTATGCCTTGCTTCTACCTTTTGTTATGCCTTGATTTTGCCGATCGGCCTGTGGAAGAAGAGACAAATAAACATAATGAGCGTGAGCGCCAGAAATCGGAGAGAATTCAATCAAACATGTCGGATATGAAAATATATAAAATTCCCCACACACTTCGCATAGAAATCTGTAAGACTTGTCTAATTAGTAAACTTTTTAACCAGATATTTGGCCGACTTGTCCGATATCTGGAAATGTCTGGCAATTATGCTAGCTGGGAAGCAGTTATATATACACATACATACATATGTACATATATTAATGAATACGCACCTTGCACCACCGCTCTTCGCAATCTTTAAAAAAGTGCCTGAGTACATCAAGCTACTAAAACGTTGCGTTGGTGTTTTTGTTGTTCATTGCACATGAATCATAAAAATGCATACAAACATACATACATACATACATACTATGTTTGCCGGCTAGTGCCGTATCGCTTAAAATAGATTATCATACAATTTTTGGACTACAGTTCCAACGGAAAAAGTTTCAATTGTTTGCAGTGTAAACTGCAAGGAAACGCGAATTTTAAAACTTTCTTTTATTTTAGAACTTTATATGCATATGTATGTGTGCATGTTTGTATTTAGTGAATTATGTAAACGCCATTAAAGAATAGTATAATTTTTTTCTCACAAAAATACATAAGTATGCATATGTGGTACGTAGATGCATACATATCGCCGTTTAAAGTATAAAACCGCGTACCAACAAAATGCAAAACCGCGTACGTGAGGTTGCACAAATTATTTTCTAGATGGTTAAAAAAACTACTATTTCAAAATGGTATATTTCAGGACGAATGGATAGGGATTGAGCCAAGAGCTTGTGTGAGCAAATCCAATTTTTGGCAGCAAATGTTAGTTACGCGGTTTTGTACTTTTAACGACGATATGTATGTATGTATGTATTTAAGTACGTGAATAAATACATCAGTGCGAAATAAAAACGTAAAATTAAAATTTTAAATACGAATGTGCCAAAAATACTTTGCTATTTAAGAAGAATCTATAGAATAGAAATAAATAAATAATTAAAGCACACACGAGCTACTGAAATACATACATATAAACACCTGAAACTTCCAAAAATACTAATTTTGAAAAAATAATAAGTCATAATAGATTTTTATTCAGCGTATATATACATATATAAGTAGAGTGTTCATAAAGCAAAAAGAACTCGCAGCGAATATAAATCAAACAAAAACCGCGTTCCATAGGGCATTGCTGATTTTAAAAGCCATCAAAAGGAATCCGCTACACGCGACCCCCCCAACTAAAAATAGCCGTCAAACTGTGGGGCTCAGGAGCATTTTTTCTTCCTCCGCAAGGAATGTATTACCCGGTAAGTATAAACAGCTCTGAAATCCCTTAAGTTACCTACTTAGTTTTTAAATGTGTCTTTTGGTTTCAAATGTACATACATACTTGTAATTACATACATAAAAAAATTAAATAAATAAACATCCATACACTGAGCCAACAGCACAATGGTTTTTTCAATCAAGTTGTGGATTTGATTTTTTCATGGTCATTAAGCCGATTGTAAGAAATGTGATTCAAGTTCAACATTTGAGAACAAATTCGTATGTATGGCAGTGCCTGAACTAGCAGAGGTGCTTGCTGTTATTTGTTGGCTTCCAGCAGTACGAATGCCATCAGAGCGATACATAATTTTAATATTTTTTTTCTGTTCTTTGGTTTTTCCGAATTACGAAAAAGCCTCTGTGAAGTGCAGCACCAAATCAAACGACGAACGATGAAGAAAGTTGATTCAACTTGAACATTTGAAGACACATTTTTAAAGCGGTTGTAGCAGAGTGTGTAGAGATGCTTGCTGTTATTTGCTAACTCCGTCAGAGGCAACATGTTAAAATGATAATAAAAATTTTTGTTTTGTATCTCCGAATTAGGAAAAAGCATCTTTGAAGTGCAGAACATAAACGTATTCAAACGAAAAATCGTCAACCAAAAGTTTGGTTAATTTAAACAAAATTGTGGTTAATATTACCAAATCATTGTTGAAAATATCAACCAAGGCATTATTAAGATTAACCAAAAATCACGGTGATTCCTTTTCAAGTTTGAATTTGGTAATATTAACCAATGTTTGCTTGATTTTTCTCTCAGTGTATAAATACACAAAATGTCCAAATAATCGATTATTCTCAAGCAGCCATCCACAATGGATTAAAAACAAGCGGGAAATGTGCGTAGCAAATAATGCGAAGTTGTTTATAGTGTCCGTCTGCTTATCAGCGTACTGGTGGATGCGTAGTGTCCGTCAGTTGGCAAGAGACCCCGCAGAGTGCGAACTGAGCGTACAAGGTGAACTTGCGTAGTGACTCCCTTCAAGCGTTTTATGTTTCTTGCTTTGTTTATTTCGCCTGGTCTCTTCGTGTTTTCTTGATTGAGTTAAGGTTTCAACTCGAGGTTGCTTAGGAAATATCAGTGTTGCTGTAATTTGTTGCTTTGTTGACCAAACTGTATGTACATATGTATATTTGGTTATTTACACACGTCAAGATTTCGACTACTCTACTCGGACTCATTATTTGCTCTGCCGATTGAGCACGTGCACTTACAAATACAAGTACATACATAATTTAATGGACGAAAAAATACATCTTTATAGAATGAATACGGAATCTTACCACCCGAATTGAGAAAATAAAAATAAATAATATATGCATAATGATTTCACACACAATCTTCAAAAGTGACACAACTCAAAATTTGGCATTTTTGAAATTATGCTCTAAAAATGTATTTAAAACTTTTATTTACCATTCAGCAAAAGCTGGAGCAAGTTTTAAGTATAATTTGTTGAAAACCTAAGGTAAAGTCTTCATGACCCATATGGTTAGCATGTGCTCAGAAATAGTTTTTCGCATTTGCTGACGAACGTATAAGTTTGAGTTGTGTCACTTTTGCAGATCGCGTGCGAAACGTACACTACGCGACAAATGAAAGTGTATACCTTTTTCTAATATAATTTTCACAACCATTTTGATAAACTATTTTTTTGCATTTCATTTGTGAAAACATTATGAATTAGAGGGCTGCATGAATTCATTCAAACTTCTAGCCAAACAGAGTACAGTAGATGCGAATATTTTATTTTATATTTTGTTTTAAACATTCTACCTTCAAATGGAAGAATGTGAATGAATGAAAAACATTCAAATCATTCAAACTCATTTCGGCAAAAGTTTTTTTCAACAAACAAATTTTCTCGTATTGTAATAGGAGCGTAGCAATACATACACTTGCGATCAGCTAATTAAGCCAGCAAAATTTTGATCAATTTTGGCTATTTAGTTTTCGTTTATTTAATGATTAATATTTTTCCGTAAAAGTCTAGCTCATTATATAACAAACACCATATAAATCCAGATTTCGAACTGTGTGCAAAAATTATGAAAACTCTGCAAAGTTTCAGCTAAATTTTAAAACTTTTTATTCAGATTTTTTTGAATTTTTTTTTAGTATGCAGTTCAATACTTAACCCATTAAATTCTAGGGTAATAATGTGCAAGTCTTAAGTTGTTAAAAAATCGCGTTGATTTTTAATTTTTATTTTTTCTGACTGCATTACAAATTTTTTCCATACAAAATAAATTCGACAATTTATTTGTGATTTTTTAGCAACTTAAGATCCAAACGACGATATGTATATCAGTAAAGGGTATTTACTCAAATTCAAAAAAAATTTCAAGCCAAAATCATTCATTCGTTTTGTATTTGAATGATTCATAAGCCCTTTTGAATTAATTCATGCAGCCCTCTAATGT
Source organism: Rhagoletis zephyria (assembly GCF_001687245.7). NCBI lineage: Eukaryota > Metazoa > Arthropoda > Insecta > Diptera > Tephritidae > Rhagoletis > Rhagoletis zephyria. Next base: position 722 of record NW_016178626.1, on the reverse strand, counting down.
AAATCAAAGTTTCACACTTTATATAAAGAGAAATAGCATCAAAACTTTCAACTTCCTACTCTGAATTTCTAAAATGCAGTTTTGTAGCCCATTCGATTTTAGTCTAATGAAGTGCAAGTTTGAAACCGCTAAAAAATTCCGCTGATTTTTGAGAATTTTTTTTTTTCGTGACGGATTTTTGCACTTTTTTCCATATAAGCATGAATTTCTTATGAACAACATTTCAAAACAATCAATTCCAGTTTTTGTAAATTGCACTTATTATATAAAAAAAAAATACAAAAGTACACTAAAATTGTATGGGCTACAAAACTGCGCACTCGAAAATTTTCTGAGTAAAATGTTGAATATTTTGATGACAATTTTTTGAATATTTGTGAACTTGATATAAAGTGTGAAACTTTGATTTATATTGTTTATAGTTATTATAGATCTTTTTAAATCTCTTGAATGAATAGCTAATGTCTGAAGACTAAAATAGCCGTCTTTAATTATGTTATAAAATAAAATAAATAAATAAGAAATTAAAGAGACTGATGCTTTGTATTTTGACGTTTTGGAATGCAGCCATACTTTTGCTAAATTACGAAACATAAAATCTTTAATTTGCTCTGCTGAAATATATGAAATTTTGAGTTGTGCGGTTATTGCAGAGGACCATCGATATGTGTGTATGTACATATTAGACCTCTGCATGAGTCGATTCTAATTTCAAGCCAAAG
>NW_016178624.1:0-7732 GCF_001687245.7 Rhagoletis zephyria | reverse complement strand
TATCAGGCAAACGATTGCGAAATTTACGTGCAGCGCGGCTTATCGGCATCAATGCGCAACGCAGCCAGACACACAGACAAGCGACTGTAATTCTGTTCACTACTTAGGCTGTACATCCTCAGATACATATAAGTGTGAAGGTAGATAATGATAAGCCTGAGTAGAAGCTAGCTGAGGCTGGTGACGTATGTTTGCCTATGGGTGTCTTTGATGAGTTAGATGAGTTGGCGAAATGTAAGCCGCCTTTGTTTTGCTTTGCTTTCATTAGAAGCCAATGTTGCTGGGAGAGTGATGGAGTGCTGGAATGATGGGGGAGGATTGAATGATGAGTGATAGGCCAATGACACAACCAGCTAGCTGCAGAGTACAGTTGACAGATTTTGCTGTCTTTATTGTTGCCATTGTTTCTCCAGTCGCCATTAATGTAGCCGTTGCTGCTGCTGCCGAAGCGCAGCTCGTTAGCTAGGTATGCGGTTGCAACATTTTTCGATTTGTTGCTTGTCATTGTCATTGCCATTTCCATATGGCTTTTAACTGTTAATGACACCGTTGCCAATGCCATTGCCGTAAAATGCGCATAGGCAGTTAGTGTTTTCCGCAACATCTGTATATACATATGTATGTGAGTTTACAGGATCTACAGCCAGAAGCTCATATCTGCCTAGAAATAGCATTTACCTATCTCTAGCTTACCCCTTGCACTGCCTCCACTCCTTTGCCCAGCTCTCTTGTGGGTTTGACTGCTGTTGATGACTTTCTGATAACCACCTACAACTGCTATACATAAACATATCTACCATATATCTGGTTTTGTGTAGTAAAATTTGTTGTTGTTGCTGTTGTCGCAGTTGCAATTTGTTCTAGCATAGACGGTTTATAGCTGTTATCAATCATATGTTGTTGTTTTTTTTTTCTAATTTTTCTAACTTGTTTTGCTCTTTTTATTGTCTCTACGGCTCTGAAAATTTGGCCTTTGAAGCACAAACATAGGTGTGTACCTGCAGGTCCATTTGTCTGGCCAGTTAATTGAAACTTGCCGGCTTGCTTTTTGTTCATTATACTTTTGCGGTTTTAAATTTTAATCAAAGCATTTTTCTCAATTTAAATCCAGTTTCAGCTTATCGTTTGTGGTGAAAGGTAGGCGAGCAGGTAATTAGTAGTGGGTTGAGTGAGTTTCAATGATTTAGAGTCGAAAGAAAGGCAATTTCAACCAAATGTACCACCAATAATTGATAATTGGCCCAACTTTGAGATTTACTAATGACGTGGCTGCAAATAAGACGCAACGCGTGAACTGAACTGAAATGTTATTTACTACTCTCAAACATTTTATACCTCGAGTATTTTTTTAAGCTGAATTTCTCATTCTGCGAGAAAAAATTCACAAAATTGCCCTTACTTTTAAAATAATGCCAATGAAAATAATAGATCCCATATGCTCATAAGCCTAAGACTTAAGCGTCGATGTACCCTCTACCATAAAAATTATCAAGCTTATTGCCATGAAAATTTGTTAGCCGAACCCCCGAATAACGTTGAAAGATAACTTTTGCAATCTATTTACAACGCTTTTTTTAGATATACTTATGTACATATCGATGGCTGAGTGAAAGATCGACCTATCTCGGCAGCCAGTTCGAAAACATTGTAAGACTTCAATAGCTGGTACACATAAAAAACCATATTAATAAAAGTGTATTTAAAGAAGTTGGGAAGACCACAGCCAGGCGCATCAGCCTTCGCTCAGCACCAGATCAGCAATCGCTGCTGAATCATCACTGAGTGTTAATGTCATTTTTATGCCTGTCGCATGCGAAATTTTTCGGCTGCTTTCATATGCTTTCGTCCTGCTCGAATTTTATTTTTCTTATTTTCGCTGCGCTCTTGTGGGTTTATTTTATGTTTACTCGTTAGTAGCGTTTTATGTTCTGTGGTTTTCTGTTTTTTTTTTTTTTGAGTGGGCTGCGGGTGGTAAATGCCCTGCTAATGAAATATGTATGTATTAACGAAATTTTAATTGAAAACATTCCATTTCCATAATGAATAAACGAAGTCAATGCAGTAGGAATAGTAAGAAGAGTGGAATTAATATACGCCCTACTGGTGTGTAAATGTCACATGACGAGGCAACTAACCGCAAACTCTTTAACAGGTATAAAGAATTGTAATGGAGTTGCTTGTTTGGCTGATTAACAGGGGTCCTTATAATCAATGTGGAGATTTTTAAACGAAAAGCAAAGTCGAATGGGTGTAGATAAGCACTAGGTATAGGGTATATTCCAAGTATGTATGTATCTATGCCGAAACGAAGGAAATCAAATATGTAGTAATGCTCGTTTCTCGGCAGGCAAAGGCAGATCTCTGACCGAGTTTTTGATTTGAGCACCGTTTTTCGGAGATGGCATGAAACTCTAGGTAACCACTCTAGGTCATGGAAAGAGATGTGTCAGTCTAATAAGAAAGCAGTCAGGGGCTTTCCGACTGTACTCTAACAAAGCCTTCCCAACACCTGTCCGTTACCGAGAATAACGGCGGGATTCTGCCGTAATTGACCGTTCTTTTCCCCTCCCATTTTACGCTCACCGAAAGGTTTCATCTGAGTAGGTGGCCCACGGCCTTAAACGGTCCAACCCACCTATGTTAAGGTCAGCTGCACCGCCGGAGAGCAAGGCAAAAGCCTACTTGGGTAAAACTTCCTCTGGAGATATCGGTATGATAAAACCCCCCGATGGAAGTTCTAAGCAGGTGAAATGTACGCAGGCGGTCCGTCTCCATAGGCTACATTCGGGCGTTGCTTTAAATCAAGTTAGGGGTGTAGGCACGAAGTGCTCCACGGACAACCAACCGGCAAATGGTGTGGATCAGCGCTCTTGTTGCTTCAATGCTCTAAGGAAAGTTACTCCATTTATCGGGGAGTTATTGGCTATTGCTCTGTGTTTTTCTAGATGTTATTACTATCACTGCAGCTTTACTTCGCGCGCACTCTAGGTTAAGATTTTGTTCTGAATTACCAAGTATGTTGGAGACATCGGGCAATTTGACTCTTAATCTTTAACTGTGGACAAGGGGTCTCACAGACCTTCGAGCTCATTTCGAAGAAGGCGAAAATGCTATGTGCGTTTATTTTGATACACATTTTTGGTTGCTTACAACAATAATGAATTATTTCCACATTAAGGGCCTTTAACTCGTCTGTTATAAAGTACTGTTAAATCATGGGTTAAACCTAGCTACTGAAAATTCTTTTAAGTTAACGGCACTGAATCTTTTCATAGTGACAAGGCCTATTTATCACCATAATAGTTTTGTTTATCAATCTTACTGGGAATTGCTGTCAATTTGTCGCCGCAGATTTAAAGTCTGTGAGACTGCATGCCCTGGCTATGAAAAATATGTCCCCATTTAAAGGATTAATATTTCATCATACATGACAGTCCGCAAAAGCCGATCTGGAAAAGCCGTTTGAGGATATAACATTTTCTAAATCTGGCTGATACAATTGAAAATATTTACAGTTAACCCCCAAAAAAACGCCAACGCAGCAGTTAACCAACTGAACTGCACATAAAATGACCTTAATAACGCTCGCGCCTCAATTGGAAAGGGGCCTTCCTCCGCCATTTTGCGGTCCCCACTTCAGATCACTAGAGAGTTTTAAGAACGTTTAAATTTTCCAGTAGCACACACACACACACACCACGATAAGTACATATAAAGCCCGAATAAGCAATTGCCCGGCATTGAAGCACTGCGACTCCGAATAGCGTAGCGCACCAACAAAATGGCGGTTATTGGCCGCTTAACTGAAGATGCCACACTCACAATTGGCCTTACAAATAAACGCGCGACGCCAAACGCAGTTGGAGAGCTCAAAATCACAGACAACTGTCCGCATATACGAGTACATTGAGCAGTTAGTCGTTAGTTTGTTCAGGCAACAATTGCTTCATCTGCACATTTTACTAGCTGACCGACAAGCGCTGTCGAAGTATGGACGCCATTGCAATTGCCATTGTGGCCATTCTATGCTGACTGCCGTTTTCGCTTTGTGAGCCGCGCCACCGCGTATTTTGTGGCGAATGAAGACATGATGAAGTCATAAAGTGTCCCGTTGGGTGCATTTTAAACTGGCGAGAATTTTTTCATCAACGCAAGCACAGCCTTTAATTTTCCTTTGTTTTTTTTTTTGGGAATCACACATTAAAATTTTAAATAAAATATGAGATTTTTATTATCTCGCGCTGAAATGTATTCCATGCGGGTACATATTGCGATTGTTAAGAGTACTAATGATCCGCAAGTGTGGAAGTGCATGAATCTGGGTTTGGCAAAAAAAAAATCTACTAAAATTTAATACATAAGGAATTTCAAGATTTGAATTAAATACATAAACAGGGGAAATAAAACGATTTTAATTCTGAAATCGAAAAACTTAATAACAATAGTGAAACTGTTCACTTAAACAAAAAAATTTTCTAAAATCTCATAAGCCTCGAAAATTTTACTTCAGCAGTAATTAGCATAGGGAGCTTTTATGCTTAGCGTAACCACATAAAATATGCAGAAAGCTTGAAAGCTCTGACCGCGTTTAAGGGGGACCCATCAAAGCTCTATTGAATAAATTTAATTATGGGCGTCAGTAATATCCAAAGTTTTTAAAGTAAAGCTTTAAAAAGTGCTTTTCGCGCACAGGGTAAAATCGCTCTCTGCTTAGTTATTAGAACAGTGTTGGCCACTGCGTGGTTTTATACTGTGATTTTCCATATAACACAGCGACGACTATAGTGAGCTTTTACACTGAAAGTATTTATATAAAATTCGGAAGGTTTTGCCCATCAAAAACGGTAGAGCCTCGAGTTAAAAATTAACTGAATTTCCGGAATCAGCGAGCGAGTCTACATAGGAATTAGATAATGGCATTTGGTGAACAAAAAAAATTCAAATTTGTAATCCAGTGTTATTAGTATACCTAGCATGTTTTGAATGTAGAAAAGTTCGATACCTCGATTTATTTTATAGCAATTGATCGAAATGGTTAATAAAGCGTTAAAATTTTACAAATGTACCGATTGTTTTCCAAAACTTTAACCATTCTATATTAAAGGTACATATTAAATTTTTTGATAAATGTATTTTGTTTTTGATTTATTTTGAAAATATACGATTTTGTAGTGTTTAAAATAAATTAAAAACTGGTTAATTCTTTGAGAGGTCCTTTTTTATCGAATAAAGTAAAATTAAAAATCTCTTTTTTTTTTGAAGAATACATTTTTTATAATCATTGAAAACCCTTATTTTTTAATTTTAACTTTTTTGATAGTAAATATTTGTTTATCAAAATTTAAAGTTTTGTACTGTTTAGAATAACTTTAAAACTGCTTAATATTCTGAATATACCGTGTTTAGCAAATAAATTAAATTAAAAAATTTGCCTTTTTCAAAAAAAATGTTTGTTTTGTTTCATTATATATCTTTAAAAATATTATATTTTTAAATTTCAACTTTTTTGATAATTAAAATTTTTATTTTTTTAATTCCAATTCCTTGATCAGCTGTTAAATAAAATTTATACTCTAATTTAACAGTTTGAAAATTACCAGGACTTTTCTAAAAAGTTGAACTTCCACATAATTTAATTTTCTCCGACTGCATGAAACTTTCTTCTAAGTTCACACTCGCCATTATAAAAGTCATCGCTATTTTCTAGCATACACTTAGGCGCTTAGTCAAGTGTACTGTATCTATTAAAAATTCATTAAAAATCAACTAAAGATGCTGCCAAATTGATTTTTCACTTCATTCACTGGTCGCACCAATCATTCAGGTGAGTGCAACATGCAACGCTAATGACCGTTAATGGCTAGGCGGCAATGGTGGCAGCCCCAGTGATGCTGTAAGCGCCAGCTGCCACTAATTACGACATTTCGCAGCGCAGTGACTAGCATATCAGTAAAATTTCAGTGTAACTAGTGAAGCGCAGTGATGCCACGCAAAGTGAAAAATATACCTTTGTGTCTTGTAGCTGTGTGGCACTCATACCAATAAACTAAGTTTGTGGCCTCTTAATGTCTTGTTGCATGCTTTTTTATTTTTTCTCTAGCGCAACCGTTATTCAATATTGCTTATCTTTTTTCCCCAATACAAAACAAGGCATTGCATTTATGAAGCAGATAAAGTTACAACAGAAAAAAATCCCTTGTAATTTTTTTTAGCATTGTTTGTTAAGCGCCCATGTTGTCTTGTATGCTCATACTAACGGATTTGTGTTTGTTTTTGTGTGCGCTGCTTCAATACACATGCTGCCCATTATGATTGATGGCGTTTGATGGCCGTTGGCAGGCTTGCCGGCTGTCTATCTGGGTGGTGTACGAATCGAACGTACAATGTTAACAAAAGTAATGCGGTTGTTGTTCTAGTCGATGGTGTTTGTTGCCGTTGCCATGACCACCGCTGCTGTAAGAGCAATTACCGCAACCAATACCAACAAAGTGCGGCGATGAAGTCGGTGGCGAGTATGTCCAGCCATCATCGATCCATGGCAAACAAATCTGTCCGAGTCCATGGACAATGATGATGATGAATGCTGAGAATGCCGCAGCCCACACTGCCCCATGAAAATGTAGAAGGAGGAATTAATTGCGCGTATGCGGTGCGCATAGGTTTTGCATATTGCATGCGAGCGTTTTTGGGCTGTGGGAGTGTAGTGGAGTGATGAACGACTGCTGGCAATGATCCATCGACAGAATTCATGCTGCGACTAGAGGATGGCGCTGGAGACTCGAGAGTTTGTTGACTGTTTTTGGTTGTTGGCGCTGTGCGTAGACATACGCCACATGCTGCTGCTTAACAACCATGCCACAATACATAGAAGCTGCCAATAACAACAAAAAAGACAGTGCAACATCAACAATCAATGATTGATTTTTAATTATAAATACTTTAGCGTTTAAATGAAATGTTTTGATTCGTTGTGTGCGCCCACTTCACCATCCACTCTCGTGTACTCTCAGTCAACTGCGCGCCAATTCAACGCACTTGAAGCACAAATGGAGGGTAAAAACTTTTATGAAGAGGGCGATTAGTTAATAAATATGTATGGGCAGGGGCCTCTTAATTCAACAACTTTTCTTTTCACTTACACATTTCCTCTGATTTTTGTAGTTAAATAGCAATAAAAGTTTTGCCCACTGCCACCTAAAGCGTATTTAATTTCCTATTTTCTCTCCAGTACTCCTTCCTCAGTGTGCAGCTAATGAAAATCAGCATAAGCGTTCACATTAAACGGAAAAGTCCTCCGCACCCATATCGCTCCAACTTTCTACTATTTTGTAGCAAAGTAATCAAGCAGAAAAAATCATTGTTTGCTCTTTTAATTCCTCATACCAGGCTGCGTTTTGTGTGCTTTTAGCTTTTGCAACTCTGTGTCTTCTTTTATGCCTTTTTTACGGCTAAATAGTCACAAACGTTTGTGCGTCTGGTCAGCCTAATGAGGGACGACATTTTTTGCAGAATACTTGCTTCCTTTTAACATCCCGCATCGCTCCTCGTCTATGCAGTGAATACATATTTTTTTGCTGCATACTTTTGGGGCTCACTTTTTAATTATTCCTGTGTCAGCTCTTGAACATATGCTGTGGACTAAAAGCGTATTCAATAGCAAATGTCTGCTTAATTAGTAGTGGAGTAAGTGATGGTGTGGGTTTTCTGTTGCAATTGTAAGTGATATTAGAGT
>NW_016178623.1:0-7732 GCF_001687245.7 Rhagoletis zephyria | reverse complement strand
TTGTAGTTGCATTTGTAATTGCATTCGACAAGGTGCGACTATTTAAATCAGCTAAAGCTAGCACCGACTCGAGACAATTTTCTGTTTGTTTTTTTTGTTTTTTTTTTTTTTTTTGTGAATGATAATCAAAACACAAAGTGCGCCTGCCTGCTCCGCTATGTCAACTTTCTTGACGGTGCACTACAAATACGAAAAATGACACTGACATCTTGTTATACTCAATACGCGTTTTTCTTTCTTATTCCATTTCGATTGTTTTTCAAAAACACAGCGATTTCGTTGCAAGCGCCATAGCCACCGTTTTCGGAGCTTAACCTTCGCCGAGAATGCACAATGCACGAATTTGCAAGTCTCATATCACAAATAACGGCAATTTTTTTAACAGGTTGTTTTACCGTTTCAAGGTGAAGCGAACTGCATTTTCATTTGATTAGACTCAGCGAGCGAGCTCGGAGCACTAAATATTTAAATATGAGATATGCTTACTTATGTACAGATTTCTAGTTCCGTACTAGACCGAGCTTTGCCCGGAATGCACATATTTTTTAAAGTTTTCAAGATTTGGATAGCTTTCAAAAAATATTTTGGAAGTAAAAAAAAATTGGATTACGATGTCTATTAAGTAAATTTCTTACTCCAAAATTTAGTTGGCAACCCTATTCCAAAATACGCTGGAATGAATGGTACATATCTTGAGCGTATATGTACTGTATATACTTAAAAAAATGCAGATTGAAATTAACAAAATAAAAAATTTTGTTACATAGAAGCGAGGCAACCCTGATGGAAAATATTTTCTGACCAAAGTTCTCAAAAATACCTTTCATTTGATATCCATATTGCATTGTTTTAGATAAATTGTGTAGAGCCGAAAATAAGTGGCAACCTTACACTTTTATCTTAAGGGATAACATTTTGTGTATAGGGAAGGCATTGTTTAAGCACCTTCTCTTGGTACCCATGAATAATAATATTTTACCGTTTTTTCTAAACAAAAAATTAAATACATATGCGATTCAAAATAGGTGGCAACCCTAGTGATAGAAAAATTGATGCAGCGGGGGTCAACTTCGACTTCCTTCGACATCACTGTATTAAATTCGCTAGTTCAAGCAGAAATTTTGTATCGTTCCCAGTGAGTGAGTATAAAATTCCAAGAAAGATCCGAAATAGGCCTATTACAACATTCGGCAGGAACTTTTATTCAAAAATCTGAGGCATGCTTCTCTGTATTCGCCAAACAAACAGGAGTTTTCAAAGAATGCCTGCCCATTTCCGTGGTTATGTATTTCTCATTTTGCACACTTAATATCCCAAAGGCGTGGTGAAATCCAAACGTCGAAATGTGATACATTTACATACATACATACATACTGCGAGTAGCACACGGCTTGAAAGTGCGTAGGAGTAGTACATACCTAAGTAAAGCTGTTGGTGTCCAGAGTCTCATTAAAGTAAATTGGCTTGACTTTTAGTTTTTGCCAGCCGCATTACTAAGGTTTCCTTCAACATACAGCAACCTATTTTTACGCAGGCATTGCCATGCGTGGGGGGCGCGTTCATTTGCAAGTGGGTGCGTTTTCCCTCACTATGTCAACCCTTCAACGGACGCACTAACACTTTGCACTACCCCTCCGGGAAAAATCCACTCATTCGGCATTTTACGGCGCGGTTTCGCACGCATTTCCGTTGATGACCCTTCACTAACTACGCATTGCTGGCTTCTTCGCATTTTTTGTTTTCTTTGCAATGGGCCTAGACATTCTACATGCATACATATGTACATATATATGTATGTGTATATCTGCACGACCTTAAGTGCTAACCTGGCTTGTTAGACTCACAACTCTTGAGTCAGTTGAATGGTGTGAAGGCGTGAAAATTGTAACAATTACGGTAACAAGCCGCAGTGCTTAGCCAACTGAGCCTCCAATCCACTTGAAGAGGCGTGAAGCTTTGTACATATGTACATATGTAAGTAAGTTGACGTACATACATAGCTCAACTATTCAGCGGCATCCCCTAGTGTAATAAAATGTTTCTGCATCATTGACGTTCGCTGCACGAGCGTCTTCAGTTGTTTGTTGTAATTGAAGTAATTTATTGTTTTTCCTTCCCGTTTTAAGAATATCCGCTAACACTTTGCACTTTTTTGAGAGTTTTTGGATTTATTTTCTCGAGAAACCTTCAAATAGAAATGCCTATACAGTTTCCAGGTTCAGCGAGTATTTTCCAGATTAAGTTTTCAAATTCATTGATAACTCGCTGTTTTGCTACCCACCCAGTCAGGAAGGTCCGGTCTGTCCTCGGACAAGACCAAGCAAGCCAGCGGTGCAAAGTCTGTGGCCAAGCCAGGGCTGAGCATACGCTCTGTCCCCTCTGGGACTGCCTCAACGGCATCGAGGCCCCCTTCCGGCAACCGGTCTAGCCATGTCCCTAGACAAGCTAGCGAGGATGTTAATCCGTCCGGTGCTGGTAGCAGACCCACCCTCGCAGATAGGTCTTCGGGAGGCAAGGGCAGCCCTGTCACAAGACAAGCTAGCCCTGCTGCCGTCCCCGCCACTCCAGGAGGCAAGGGAACATCGACAGGTGCAATCCCTAAAGCGGCGTCGGCGACATCAGACCGCACGGCTAAGCCAGCGGCCTCTGAGGTGCGCCATTCTGGCACTAATGTAGCGATGGGCAGTAGCCATCCCCAGAAGCACATTAGTGCATCAGAAAGGTACTATCGTACCAGACGGTCAGCCCTCAGAATCCTGGAGAGACTGAGGGATAAGAAGCCGGAAGAACTGACCGCAGAAGAGCTGGACTCAAGGAATTGGGCCGAAAAGTTTATGGCTGAACACCAGGCGAAATCCAAACAAGAGTCTGCTCAAGGCAAGCGGAAGTCCTCTAGGGAGCTAAGCTCGGAACCCAAGAGAACAAGGGTATCCGCCATTTTAACAGCGGACGAGCTGCAGAAAAGATCCTTCGCGGACGCGGCGAAGGACACATTTACCAGGGCTGTGATAGACCGCAGCTCACTTGATGGTGCAATATCACCACAGAACTGGGACCTGGTCAACAGGCGACTCTGGGCCGTCTATAAGGAGGTTCTAGGGGAAAACCCAGGACCACCCCCCAGTTGTGCGGACGCCGGTTGGTTCCAAAACCGCGTTAAATTGACAAGGTGCGCGGACCAGAGATCCGTCGAGCTATACACCCTGGCCATCAGTCGCGTAGGCGAGGTCTGGCCGGGTGCACGCCTTGAGGCGATAAAGCGGGAAGACATTCCCAATCGGCCCAGATCCAGAGCCTGGATTCCAGACTTCCACACCGACCCACAGGAAGTGCTGGAATGGATACGCATGGGCAGCCCCGAGCTACCCACCCACGACTGGAAGGTAGCAAAGATAGGCGATATCAATGGCAAGCGAAGGTTAGCGGTAATAGTCCTCAACGAGGAATCAGTAGAACCGCTAGCCAACCAAAACTGGAGGATAAATTATGGCTTCCAAGCCTTGAACCTCCATGTTTATCGGCAGGACGTGTCAGGGAAACAACACCCTACCGACGAAGCGAACGCAGTGGAAAGTGCTACTGACGACGAACTGGCATCCACCTCCGGAATGGTCGGCGAACTCTTCGAGAGGGTGACTCTAGAAGAGGGAGCGGGGGACCACTCCGACTTTTCCGACTCTATGGTGGAAGGAGAAGGGGAGGATATCCTCCCCCTTTCTGACGAAGAGGACGTCAACCGGACTGTGGTTGGCTGTCCAGTAGCAGCACGCGAAACTGATGGTGGGGATAGTTCAGATTAATCTCCACCACTGCAAGGCGGCCTCAGCCGCACTTCTCCTCCGTCTCGCCGAAAAAGAAGAGGAGATCGCACTCATCCAGGAGCCTTGGGTCATAAAAGATCGGGTTTGTGGATTGAATATGAAGGGATATAAGCTGTTCTATGTAACTGACAAAGGTAAACCCAGGTCGTGCATATTGATAAAAAAAGTGTATTAATGCATTTCTCTTGATACAGTTTAGCGATGCGGACAACGTCATCATAGCAGTGGAATCAGGCGGAATGTCTATTTGGCTGGCTTCCACATATATGGCCCACGACGCAGACACACTACCTCCACCACAATCCTTAAAGAGCGCGGTAATGGAGGCCTCTAGACGCGGCACTCCGATGGTCATAGGAGCGGACACGAATGCCCATCATCACATATGGGGCAGCTCAGATACAAATGAACGCGGTGAGTCGATATTCGAATTCATTATGTGCAATAACTTACAGGTTAGCAACGTAGGTGATACCCCTACCTTTGTGACGTCTGTTAGAAGGGAGGTCCTTGACATTACATGTGTCAATGAGCAGGGGGCAGAACTCTTGAATGACTGGAGAGTCTCAAAAGACAACTCCTTTTCGGATCACATGTACGTCGTTTATAACCTATACTTACCAGTAAGAAAACAACAAGCGGTCTTAAACCGCAGAAAAACAAATTGGAAAAAATTTGAACCAATATTTTCTAATAATATTTCCGACCTCACAAATCAAATATACTCGGAACATCAACTTGATAACGTCATGTCCTCATGGAGGAACTTCTGTCAGAAGATAGAAAGTACTTCGGAGGCCAGCAGACTGCGCAAAATCAAAACAATGCCAATGCGTGCAGTTGTCCGAATGATGGCAATTATTGCCTCAACAAAACCAAAAACGACGAGATGGGGGTAGACAACAACTATGTAAATAAAAGCAACGGTACTCGTAATACAAAATGTAAGCAACTTAAGTTGCCCGTACACGTGACACGAACGCAATGCAGGCGCTCATACACCGAGCTTTGCGAACAAATGCATTGGGGCACAGGTAGAAGAATGCAGTGGCCTGTGAGACGAACGCACATTTTCACCTCAAATGTCACAGCCACACGCGCCTTTTACGCGTACTACGTTTGTAGTGCTGCTGTTATTCGTTGTTTTTTTTGTTGTTATTCACTTCAGAGGTGTTAAGACATCAGCCCGCCATTGCTGAAAGATTCATTGGGTATCGCGGCTAATGACAAAAGCGTCTTGAGGCATTTGCATAGACACGTGACTGAATTGCAAGCTGATTGAACGAGCCGAGCAGAACTTGAACGAAAGAACTTTGGCGAACTAATGCATTTGAATGGACACCTACGGGCTATTATGCGTTCCGTGCAGGAATTCGGAAGCAGTTTTGCTGCCGACTTAGTTTTTAAAGTATCCATACAGTTAGACGCTATAGGTGGGAACACTTTTTTTAATTTGGAAACTATTGCAATTAATTGTACGTTTTTGCAATTACAATTTACGAGTATGTAAAGGAAAAGGTATATCAATTTACACCGAAGCAAAAAAGGAAGTATCCCTCAAAATTAAAGGTGTAAATGTAACCCTCTGGATACCTACATTTGTATCAAAACGGCAATACAGCTCTGACGCTTCTAAAATATATTTCAATATAAATTTAGGAGAGATGAAACAAGTCTATCAAGCACAAATTAATACTGATATGAGACATTGAGCTGTGTGGACAACATGACACCGCTTACGCAGTATAGACTATCGAAGCACTTGATCTTCTGTAGTATACCAGGTTACAGGCTGTCTAGACAGTCAACGGATCGGCGTGTATTCTATTGAACAACAAAGTGTTTCTTGAAAGTGCAGACATAATCGACAATCCAAAACCAAAGTATCTTGCTATGCCGTACTTTTCAAGACTAAAGTGACTGACTTTAAAGCAGCGATGGGCAGAGAGAGCTTTTACTCTGCTCTCGCCTATACAAAATCTATAGAAAGCTTAAAAGAGCTTTGCCCGCGGGCAAGGCAGTGCCCATGAGTGCTTTAAAGGGATTTAGTGCCATGAGTGTGTAATACTCAATATATTTTTCAGATTCAATGAAAAGTATGCATAACATTTTGGCGCTTACTCGTTTGCTAGGTATTTGGCCGCGATTCTCGTCCAGTTTGTGGTGTGCGTCTAGATGTTGCTACGAAGGCAAATGGATTTATGAGAAGCTTTTTCAAAGTAGAAAAACACTTGGATGCTTGCCATTTACTGCATTTTAGATGATGTCCGGACCAGGGATCGAACCCGGGCCCTACGGAGTGTTAGTACGCACCTCCAACCACTCAGCCACAGCGGCTTCATATATACATATGCACATAGGTGGATTTAGAAGCAGTAAATTTAATATAAATTTTTTCATTCTCATTGTTTATATCCTCATATGATTTCTCAGGCCTCATCAGAGCATTTGTAAAGCTTTTCTCTGCAGGGCTTCGTTAACCACTTGACAGAATGTCTTTTGGTCACATATACATACATATGTACATATATAGAATAGAACGGTCAGCAAATGGGCGTGAGCTAAACATATTCGCATTCGCTTGTAAATAATTATTGCCATATCGACGGGTGACAGACACATCGGCATAGTCTGGAGGTAGTTGAATGCATTGTTTTAGAAATGTTTAGCCGCATGTGCTAACTAACAGCGTATGGTATGTGACTGTGAAATTTTTTGCAAGTTCATACCAGGTGACAAGCGCGATTTTATTTAATATTTTTTTGTTGTTGAAGATGAAGCTAACTAAGCGCGCCAACACGTTTTGCAGTAAATAAAAGCAGCTGCAGCAAAAAAAAAAATAAAAATTGCGATAGCATTTAAAACGTGGTGGGCAATTGAAAACTGTCAAGTGACAATGAATGAGTTCCTTAAAAATTTACGTATTTAGCCATGTGCGAAGGCCTTTTAGCTAAGTTATGCATACTTTGCACTGCACTGCATAGAATGCCATTTTTAGGTAGAAATCGAAAACCAACAGCGTTGGCTAACCGCGCACACGCAAAGCTCATTCAACAGAATGCTTATGTGACAGCTCTCATGCTATGCCAAGTGTGCTTAACTGAGCCTTTAGGCTTATGTAAATTTTTGCAAATGCGGAGCCATCACTGATGCTATAAAATGCAGATTTAATAGACATTTTGCAGTTGCATAGCATGCAGAGGCGCCCGTTGGTAAATGACCTTGATGATACATAACGACAAATGACTCTACCATCTATTCCTGATGGCGCCTACTTATCCAATTCCAAAAATAGGTAAAGAAAAAAAAAGAAAATAAATAATAAAACTGATTGAAATTGCTCCTGAGAAGATGCAGATGCCTTCGAAAGAAAATTTAAAAATAAATATGAGTAGGCTTTGGCACATCCCAAATCAAACTGTGATACAAGAAACTCCAAAAAAAAATGTGAAAGACTTCGAATCGGATCTATATGGAGGCAGGTGGAAATAATAGTAAACCTGCACCGATTTCACTGAAACTTGACATGTGCTCTAGTTTTACTTAGAAATAGGGAGTTATGAAATTTGGTAAAGCTGGAATAATTGCCACGCCTTCTACACTTGTGGGTGGAATCATTAAATTTCATCCGATTTCGTTGACATTTAGTTTGTGCTCTCTCTTTTATTAGAAAAACCTAAATATAAAATATGGGGAAGATNAATATTCCACGATATTCAAATAATTGATTACAGTTGAAAAAGAAACATTTTCTTTAATGGGTTAATCGCTAAAGGCAACTTAACTATTTACTTGGTATCTCGCGCCGATTGTCGTATTTCTTTGGAAATGTATTGTTCGTGAAGAAGGGGGGGTGAGTAAATAATGTGAAATGTGGCATTTGTGACCTTTACTTTTCCCTCTCTAAGTCC
>NW_016178622.1:0-7733 GCF_001687245.7 Rhagoletis zephyria | reverse complement strand
AAGTAATTTTTAAGCAAAAAACAAAACCGACTTCAATTATCATATAAAAGTTTAAGAGTACCGTTAATTTCTTACTGATCCAATTATCGGACCTGACGTACCACCTTTCCTTAAAAAAAAAGAATTATGGAAAGCNGATAACGAAAGTGCTGCCACGTTTGTACGAAAAATTGTTTTTAGGCCAGAGTACAGGGAGACTCTTATTTAACTAATAAAGAAACACAAACAGAAAAAACACAAATCGGGACTTAATCAGTACAAATATGAAAAATCGGATAATCGGAAAAATATTCATCGGGACAATTTTCTCAACATCGGTACTGGCCCGCCAAAAACGGTACGAATGGTCACCGTAACTATATGTACCACATCTGCATGGTTATAAGTCATGCAGAGACCTCAGGATGCATCACACTAGGTCGAGCACCGCTAAAGTGTCATCGAATTATAACTTAAGAAAATTTGCAGTTGCATGTATTTAGGCGCTTGATGTTATTAATCGCCTAAACACCAGCGAAGAGCCTAAATTTAAAGTTTGATCATTCGTTCGATCCGTGCCGTCGAAAGGTTTTGAGAGCCAAATAAGATGGAGTACCTTTCCTAAGCCAGCCATCAATTTAGTAAATATCAAAGATAGAAATGGGAATATAGTGACTACTAAATAGTGACTCGTTATAATAAAAAAATCACTCCCTCCCCAATACAAGATCGGCAGTGATCGTTTGTCAGACCCCGTAAAACGATCACGTGATTTATGGACGCCCCCATAAGTACCGGATTTGGTTACCATAACAGATAGACATATCATAACTCAATGAAAGCCCAGCGCGGCATTTAAAGGTCTCAATTGGAGGATTATTTTCAAATACGTATTTAGTTTAAATAGTTGAGTTACATGGGGTAGATTACATTTTGTTAAACACTACTTTAAGCGTAAAAGTTTTAGTGAGAAATTTGTTTTTCAAATTTTCGTTGAATCTTGTAGTCATTTTGCAAAACAGCGATGAAAATAAAACCGTAAGAAGGCAAATTAACATCAAATAACTTTAATGAAAACATCTGCAAAAGAAAGAGCACGTGCTAGTATAGGAACCTCAAAAGCTGCTCTTTTATTCTCGCGTAAGGCATAAGTGTATGAGAGTACGAAAAAGGAGTAGCGGCATATTGTGCGCTTATAAGTATGTACACTTTACGAGAGAGTAGTATCCTAGCACTTATTGCTGGCGCGTAAAAGTAGTTGTTAGTGCATGAAATTAAATCGAAAGTCCGCGGCGAGTGCGATAGGGAAAGAGAGAGTGATAAAGAGCGAGTTTGCGCGAATACTTTTAGGAGCACAATAGAAAGAATTTTTCGAATTATTCATGTTTCTGCATGCTCATAAAGCTTTTCCATAGGCTAGATTTTAACACGATTTGCGCTGATTTTGCCACACTGCATTGACACTGGCCCAAAGAAATGTGGCACAATCCATTTCACATGCACTCGAAAGCGATGGCTTACAAACATAGGCAGTTACTTGTATCTGTATGTATACTCAATGTGTGTATGTACATATGTAAATATATATTTATGTAAAGAGTATATGACATTGTTGGTATTGGATCATAGCGATTCACTACTTTTTGCCTTTAATTTGTGCGAGCTGTTATTCGAGAGTACATATTTTGACAAATACATACTTACATACATATGTATGCAAGTATACGTATGTATGTAAATAACAGTAATTTAACGCTGACTTCTTGTATAAAATTTTGGCTTTACAGCTTCCATGACATTATTACACTTATTTTCGCTCTCCATTTT
This sequence comes from Rhagoletis zephyria, assembly GCF_001687245.7. Lineage (NCBI taxonomy): Eukaryota > Metazoa > Arthropoda > Insecta > Diptera > Tephritidae > Rhagoletis > Rhagoletis zephyria. The sequence goes on along the minus strand of NW_016178622.1, from coordinate 5,927 downwards.
CATAACTTCTATTTACTTAGCTCATTTTGACTTTTTATTCTTTTTGTTTTTTTTTTGCTCTCCTGTTATTTTTTATTTAGGTGTGCTTGTTCAGCACTCATTAACGTTATAGTTTCACTGCGAATTGTTGCTTTTGTATTTTCTATTGTTTCCGCTGTTGTGCTGCCATTGTTGTTGCTGCTGTTGCTGTTATTATTTATTTGTTTTATTTTGCGCTCTAAACTCTCAAAAACACTTCATTATGGCAGCAAATATGCTTCAGGCGGTTTATTATAAATACATACATACACATACACATGCATATACAAAAATATGTACGTGTTGGTAAATGGCGACAATGTGCGCCCGTAACTATGCTTATTGTTTTGTTCGGCAAGCGGAAATTTATAGCACTTAAGCCGCATTCATCCAGGGTGTGGCATTGCTTGGAGCAAAGTATGCGAATTTAAATAATTTTGAAACGTTTTTGCAATAGCTCAGCATTTTTATTCCCAGCTAAATATGTAGAAATTAGTCCTCTTTTGTACATCTAAGCTTAAGCTGTAAAAGAAACACCCATGGACTATTTCCACTTAAAAACAAATAATTTTAATTTCATTGGTAACTACCCAGCTAGCCAAATGCGGCGCGGTTCGAATACGGAGTGAAATGGGACTCCTACCACAATATTTACCTTGAAGAAGCTGTTTTCGGAGCGCTCTGATTAAGACCGCTCATTTTGACAAATGAAATTAGGCCGTGATCAAAAATTTAATTGGAAAATGTTCGGTTATTTGTGCAATGGTTTTGTTATGGGGGGCGAAAGGAGAGGGGGTGTGGCAACTAAAACGACACCTATTAGATACAGCACAGTCCGAACTTTAAGAAAAGTGGCCCCTCTCTTCATCGACCCCTGCGGACCCATTTAAAGATGGGGTAGCATTTTGGCAGGGAAGATGTAAAGTCGGGTAACGCCTTCCAAAGTATTTTTGCGCAGAACACCTTCCCCCATAGGGGGGCTTCGCTTATAAAAAGTCAGTCCAAAAAAGGAATAAAATTACGCATACCTCCATAAAACTATAATATTTAAGCAACCATCTCTTAATAGGAAGTAAGATTTTTGGAAAATGTGCATGGCTCCACCCACGGACTACATAAGCTTACATACCTCGATTTCTAGCAAACAATGTTTGAAATAGAGGTAAAACCATCCCTGCTTACCATGTTACGCTAGCTCGCCTGAATTTCGAGTTCTCTACTTCTAAATTTACTAAAAATATTTCTTCTAAAATTGCGAGATAGGACGTTTCACCATTTGAATTAGGGACCGAACATAACAGTTATTGATGAAAACTGTCATGAAAAAATTCCCTATGAAGATAATGTTCTACAACTAAGTGATACATACCAATCGATTTCTTTTTTCACCGAGACTCAAATTCAAAAATAAATTTTCATTTTCAATTTTTATGCAAAGTTAAAAAAAAAGCATAACAATAATTTTTTATTTTTATATTATATTTCTTAGATAACAGTTATTAAAGACTTTTATTTATAAAAGTCCTCAATAAAAATCAGTCAGTGACTTTTACTTTTAATACTCATTTAATACTCATTAAAATCAGGTTCCATAGCAGCTACAACTTTCATTAAAAAAACGCTCTTTAACAATTATTTTTTGACTTTTAATTAATTACTCCTTAAATAAGCGTTACTTCTGACTTTTATTTTATAAAACCAAAATAACATTTTTTTTTTATTTTTATCTATCTAAATATGTAATTGCAAATAACAGTAATATTTGATTTTTTATTAATTTATATCTCAGATAACAGTTATCGAGGACTTTTATTTTTAAAAGTCATAAATAAAAATCAGTCACCGACTTTTATTTTTTAAATCATTCGTATAAAGTCATTCACGTTTTTCAGTTAAGAAGGTGTTGGGAAACAAAAGTTTACTACGCCTTATACAAATGATACGTACGATTTAAAAAATAAAGGTGAGCAACTGATTTTTGTTTATTTATTTTTAGACAATTGACTATTTAGACAATATATTTATATTTTCACTTTTATTTCAACATAGTTTGATTGAAAGAGAAATACCGATAAAAAAAATATTTCACACAAACACGGTTGACATTTTGAAATTCGTGCCTCTATTTTGTTTTGTAAGTCAAATATTAGTGGCATTGTGCTACTATGATAGCACGGCCGATTAATCATAGTCAACTTATGTTGTCGAAAAAATTATAGCCGACATTTTGACAAGCTTTAAAATATTATTTTTGTTCAACAATTTTTATTGAGCTCGAGGCCGTTTTTAATGAAAATTTATTGTGGAAAAGCAACAATAATTTGAAAAAATGGTAGAAGTGATAGCTATTTCGGAAATCACCACATTTCCTCATCAGACTTCTTTCAGTAGGATTCGAACCGACGATCCCACTGACTCAGCCAGTTGCCTATTTTTGTTGTTATTTAATTTTGGTTAGTTTTTTTTTTATAGTTCATATGTATGTGGGTCATTTCCGAACGAAGTGGTATTTTTTTGTCTACCCTTTTTAAATTTTTTTAACGTGGTAAAAACGAAAAATCAAAAACGGCATTATATAATCCAAATAATAAGCCACCAACAAAGCTGTTTTTTTATTATTGTAAGCCATTTTGTTTTCTTTTCGCGAAGGTTATTTCTTTGATATATTTTACATACTCCATGCAAAAATATTTGTCCCCGCTCAGGTCATTCGATAATCAACATAAAAAAAGTTTAAGCAAAGAAATAATGAAAAAAGGCGGAGCTGTTTGTGAACGACCATCGTAACTTTTAATGTTTTATTCTACTTTTATCTGAAAAATTTTAACAACATAAGCGTCGCTTTCTATTGTAATATTCTCCCTCCGAATTTTCCTGAATGTCACTTTTTTTAATTTTGCCGTGATATTAACATTAGTGGTTTTGCTTGCCTAAGTGCATTGGAATGAGGAAGCGCAAGAAGTTGTTGATCGAATGACTTAAGAAATAACTTAATAAAAGTACTTATTTTGTGATGATAAGTACGGCTAAATATTTCCTGTTTCCAGTTTTTTTATGCAAAAAACACTAAAAATAAGATAATTACCAATGTCTGTTAAGCAGTTTCACTGATTTCCTTGTTTTTATATTTTCGTTAAATAAGACCTTAGAAAAAAAAACCAAAAAATTTTAAATATTTCCAAAATGTCACTTTTAACAGAAAAAGGATTTTTTATTTAAATCGCTTATTACTTCAAAAGTGTTCAAATAGCATGTATGTGAAATTTTTGTCGAAGAAAGATTTACCAAAAAGCTTGCCTCCCAAGAAAAACCATGAAAAAACCATGAAAAAACTTCAACATTAGTTTATGTGACAAATGAGATTCAAAATGATATGCAAATGTTTAAAAAGCATGCATTTAATGTTAAAAATCAATACAATGCTTTTGGTTAGTATAATATACTTTTTTCGAACAGTTTCTCTAAACTTATTTAATCCTTTTACTTACTTTAAAAAAAAGTGTCATTCTGGAAAATATTTTACAACAATGCAAAAATAAAAAATTTAATAATAATTTTTGAAGAGCCTAAAAGCAGTTTCATATTCTGCAGAAATTTTCACGTCGTTAAACGACTTCAGAGGATAAATTTACAAATATTAGAAAAAAAATTAAAAAAGAAACATGTTTGGGAATTACTAAAGTTTTTCTAGTTCGTTCAGCTCAATGAACTAGCTCTTCTGAGTCTTAGTTCGTTCACCTTATTGAACTTACTTTTTGGTTGTTTTTGTTTCCGACAGGGTAGGAGTATGATATATTGTGGAACGGTTTTCCATCATCCCTTGTCAAATTTGGCTTGGTAAGAAAAAATCTTTTTTCTATATTTTTTGCGATCTTGCTTTGATCAAGGCTTGAATGCAGGCCCTGCGGAGCGATAGCGCGCATTGCCAACCTCTACAAAACAGGGGCCGCACACACATTTTATGTGCATATAAAAGATTGCAATTGCGTCCCAATTCAGTCGTCTTCATTCATTCGTCTCTCCCCAAAATCACGAAAAGGTGTTTATAGAAATTCGGCAGTGCCTTCGAAATGCGAGTAAAGTGCGCTTCGCTTTGGCATCTGAAACAGAAAGTCTTTTGTTAAACGGCAAATCCCAAAAACTCAACTAAAATACTTACTTTTTAACACAAATTGCACTAAACGATGTAAAATAATGAAAATTTAATGAAATAAAATGTATTTTTAGGCGCGAATTCCGCTCAGCTGTTTCATTATGCCATTCAACGAAAAACGAGTTCCCATATGTGCTGTAAAATAAATTTTATTGGAGTATTGCTACAGAAAATTTCAGTTCACTTTAATGAACGAACTAATGAACTAGTTCAATTAAAAGAGCTAGCTATTCGGCTCTTTAGTTCAGAAGCTCCCCAAGCCTAGAAATGACCCATGTATGTTAGCTCACAGGCATGCATATTTACCTAGCTGCGAGTATTTACGCAAATTGTTTAAAATTTTTCAGAATATACAAGCATTTTAGTAATCTAAAGTAGTTATAATTGTACTTCTATATATGTATGTAGATAAACTGACATTGGTCTACTAGAGACATTGACCTGCCCGCACAGACGCTAAGTATCGGATAACGTTTCTTTAATTCTCATAAATGCACGTCACACTCAGATATCGTATGCATATACATTAGGGTGTTCCAAAAGCAGTAAAGTCGGAATTGTAATGCTCTCACCCCTTAGGATTGTTCTATATCGAAAAAAAGAAACGATTTTTTATTGGATCCCCTTTCGTATTTTTCGGGGTTTTTGTGGGTTTTTGGCGGACCTATAAATTATAGTTGCGATGAAAAATGGTTAAATAAACAATTGGCTATTATTATTGGGAATCTCCTGCAGATAAACAGAGTCTTCTGGTAGAAAATATTGATTTTTAACTAATCTATACCATTTCTACGAAAAGTTGTTTTTCCCCATATAAAATACATGGAAAACTTTTGGCGCTTTGAGCAACCTCTAAATACTTTTTGATTTCAAAATAAAAAATAAGGGTATATTTACTTTCGGTATAGAACAATTCTAGGGGATGAGAGCATAAAAATTCCGACTTTACTTTTTCACATGCATTTTTGGACCACCCTAATGCGCATACTATTTCTCTGAAATGGCTTAAACGAATTAAATTATTTATGCAAAAAGTGCGCATACTTTCAGATGTATAAGCCTACTTAAGCGCTGGAAGAGCAATATTGTTTGAAGTTGGTTGTGGAACATTACAACTGGCAGATGATGTTTTTGTTTCACAAAAAAATTTTGTAGATATTTAATAGCTTTTTTATGAAATAAGGATATATTGCGTATACGAATTTATGTACATACACACATACATACATAAATATGTACATATATGTATATACATACATATGAATTTCTCTTTTTATTTTCAGGAAATAGCATTAAATTCTGCTTATGCAGTAAAAAAAAGTATACGACCCTCAGCAGAAAGTTTTTGCAAAAAAATTTCTAGACAAAGTGTACGAACTTTGGCAGGATATGTATCAGCGCGCAAATAATTGGCAGACACTGAAGCATGGCAGTGAAATCTGAGGACGTCGCGGTATCCGTCACCAGTGCCATTGCATTCAATACGCGAAAAAGTTCTGTGCACATACAGAAAAAAAGTATGTAAGGGAAAAGCCCAACAAAGGCACATGAATACATAAATTTTCCACAGCGCACTCACGCGTACTAACAGGCCTAAGTGTGAATACCACGCAGTAAAGTGAACTACGTATGGATGTAGTTCAGAAGTAGTCCAAAACCAAGTTACGCCAGGATTATAGGGCACGCAGTAAGACAGAATCAGCCGACCCATTTGCTGACAGCAAGGTAGTAAGCGCATATATTTATGTGCATATGC
>NW_016178621.1:0-7734 GCF_001687245.7 Rhagoletis zephyria | reverse complement strand
TGGCGTGTGTGTGAGCAGAGCATGTGTGTGCAAATACGAACCCTGGATTAATCATAAAGCAAATTACTCAAATATTTTTGTTTTTGGTTAAACAAAAATCTTGATTACTCGAGTAACTGAACTTTTGAGTAATCATAATTTCCAATTAATCGAATAATTGAGTTATTTACTTTATGATTAATTAAAATTTTGAGTAATCAATTAATCGCACAGCCCTACTTTCGACCCAAAAATGTATGTAGATGACATCGAAGTTTTTTTTTATTTTTCAAAATTTTAAATAATTTGTGGCTTTTGTCCGCTCTTTTGAATTTATGAAAACACTATGTGGCATTTAAAAATAGAGAGAAAGGCATAAATTTTAAGCCCCCACGCGACTATTTACTCTTACCAATAAATTGTGCAGGTGCGTGGCTGCTTTAAAACGCAAAATGCTCCACAACGCAAAATTTGTTAACCATAAACATATGTTGAGATAAATATATATAAGTATATAGTTGATATAGCTAAACCTTTTTCTCGGGTTATATTTTGTACTTCAGCGCATATCCAACATCCCATATCTTCCTCCTCCCCAAAAAAAAAAATGATCCCATTGCCCAAAAGATGCGTAAAAATCATTTTGCAGCCTCTTAAAATGAAAATTCCATGCCAGTAGGTAATTAGTAAATTTCGTTTCCGCTACTCATTTAAATGCGGAGATAATGAGTGCTTAATTCGCTGCTAGCAAGTTGAATGTAGGTTAAAAAGTTTTCATTCGCACGCCACAAACCATTTAACTCGAAACACGAATATTCCCCCTCATCATCATCATATAATTTTCCCCCTCACATTTTCACTGCACATCCTTTGGCAAAAGTACTTTATTCCAGCAAATTAGTTTTTTCTCATCCAATCGTTGCGCTTATCGATTTCAATTTAAAATAGTGCTTTAAATGAGTTTTCATTTCGTTTTTTTTTTTTTTTTTTTAACTTTTTATTTGCTCGCTTGATTTCGATTTTGATTCTACTGTGCTTACTTTCCTTTCTTCATTAATTGTTTGTTTCTTTTTTTTTTGCCCCTTACTCGTTGTAACTTTACCCTACTTCAAAGCACATTTTTGTTGTTGCTCTGCCCTTGCAGTGGTGGCCTTTTCTCATTCTACACAAGAAAAAAACTTTATCGTTTAATTGAATCGACATGGGATCAATGCATTCGTTATTCTACCCTCAGCCACATGCAGATGCATACGTATGTGTATGTACATACTTACATATTTCCATATGGTATGAATGTCCAAAGTAATACAAAATATTAAAGCTTCGATGGTTGCGCCCCCAATATTTTAATGCTGAAATGAGCTCAAACTACTGAGTGCTCTCCACACCCGCAATGTGCTCGTACAAAGGTATTTGAATTGATAATTCACGAACTGGACAACAGCGTCTCAAGGACATATCGAAATAAAGTATCGAGGAGCACTTGAACAAATGGGAGACAAGTTTAAGAGGCAGCAGATAATTTTCTTTGTATCAAAGTGGCATTCTTCTATAAATAAGTGCAGGGTTGTGCGCCCATAGAAGATACAAGAAATATATATGTAAATATGTATGTACATTAGCGTGGGCCGAAAATCCGCTTTTGAATATCTTAAAGCTTAACTAACTCGGACTTAATCCGGTTCAACTGTAGTTAATTCCCGAGTTGATCCGGATCACCGCTGCCGTCTGTTTCTGCTTTTAGGCTCGCCCAAGTCCATCAAAGTTCAATTAGCTGAGAAAAAAAATTAAAAATTTATAAATGCATTAATTAATATTTTTTTTGTTTATAAAATTGCAATTATCTTCGAAAGTATTAATCCTACATAATTTGATCTATGGACCCGTTTTGTAGTGATTCGAAGTAAGCTAAGAAACAATTTTTTTAGAACTTGAACTTTGATGGACTTCGGCGAGCCAAGATATTGACCAAAAATTGTAATCTTTCACACAAATTGTTTTTAGAGTTTTTATAATGAACCATATTTTTAACCGACTTCCAAAAAAGGAGGAGGTTATCAGTTCGTCGGAATATTTTTTTTTTTATTTTTTTTTATGTATGTTACCGCATAACTTTGGACCACGTCAACTGATTTCGATAATTATTTTTGCATCGGGAAGGTAGTGTCTCAGAGGTGGTCCCATACTAATCTGGTTAAGATCCGATCAGTGCATCATGAGATATATATATATATATATTTTTTTTTTTGTATGAGAGTTGAAGTCGGTTTTTTTTTGCTAAAAATTACTTGTTGCTATTACCAATCAAAATTCTAAAAAAAAAGCCGATTTTCGGCCCACACGCTGTCGCTCCTGCCGTTCAGACCTCAATTTGTGCCCCTCAGATTCTTGTAGGAATTATTTTCAGGATGGACGGAGGTAGGTTGGAAAGAAATGCCAACTTATGAGCTTAAAAATCAAGTCGAATAAATGACGTATCGATGAATATGAGCGCCATACTTACCATCACTATAGAAAATTTACATATTTATTAGGTTTTTTTTTCTTAATTTAAACATGAGGTCGTACTTATCAAACCAAATTCATTTACCAAAAGTAATGACGATCTCTCATAATTTTTATTGGTGGAAAACAACACCAACTTTTACGAGTATCAGCTTTTTAAAAATAAATTGCATGGTTTAGAATTCTTAAAAAACTCTTATTCAGCATATTTTATAACAAAAAGCCGACATATGCATTTTTTTTGTTTTCATAAATTACCTTAACCCTTTTACCTCATTTTTTTAATTGCAATTAAGAATTTTCAAAAAGCAATCAGTGTCCAAGTGTGGCTGCTTATTAAAAGTATAAATCATTTGAACTCCACTTTCTCAATTCGGTTTATTACAAAACAAATAAAAGAAAAAGCCACTTCATGCAAATAAAACACAGCTTAATAAAAAAAAAAAACATATATCCGAAAAACAAAGTTCGCAACAATTTGGGTTTGAGTTAAGCGCCACAAAAAGAGCACTAAAACAATTTCGTATATAAGCTATGCACCCCACAACAAATTCACAGCTAATAAAAATTTCCCAATAAATATGTTCTACAAAAGAGGCAACAAAAAAGAAAACAAATGAAAATTAACAAAAAAGTTGAGAAGAGTAATGAATACGAAAACGCGAAATGGCACGCACAGAACAGCACAATGCCACCGACCGAACGCAACATTCAACGCCACCGGACCCCACTCGCACAACATATTGGAGGACAGAGCAAAATAAATGTGCCTCCACACACACACACACACACACACAAACGCAAAATCAGTGCTGTTTCTGGGCTAATGCGACTGTCCTTCCGCTGGCAATGATTAGCTGCGGGCGAATCGCAAACGCAAATGTAAGGATAAAGATGACATTTTGTGGTAGCAAACAGTGCGGCGGCAAGTGGATGAGTGTGAGCTTTGTTGCGTTGGTGGGCATTTAAATTTATTACCCTTCCGTTGTACTTTTCATTGTTTCCGCTAGCCACTTTTGTCGCTCATTTTGTCACTGACGCTGTCACACCACACCGAGACTGGCCCATACACTTCGGATGACCAGACGCTTGCCACAATGAGGCTGCCACAAACGGTTTTATTTTTTTGCTTGTATACAAACTTATTTATTTAAATGAAATGCGTTTTTTTGTTAAAAGCGCACTTTCGCCGTTTTTCCAGCAATTCATTTGCCATCCGTTTGCCTATTTTTTATTTTTTTTTGGCGGCTGTGCTGTGAAGCGTTTTGTTGTGGCAGCCGGAAAAGGTGTTTACGTAAAGTTAACCGTTTGCTCTTTTCCTTTTGCTGTCATTGTTGTTGTTGTCAATGCTGTGCTGTTCTGTTGTTGTCGACAATACCACTTTCATTATTGTGATTACTATTGTTGCTCGCTGTTTGTTTTTTTTCTTTGTCGAGTAGTTGTCGCCCAGTTATTTGGGCATATTTTTAGCGGATTTTTCTCCAATTCACCGACCAACTTTCCAGTTGCACATAAACCGTATCTCCCCCCAAAAAAAAAAATAAAAATCAACTCGCCTCGCCAGCTTATTTATTTGCGTATTTGTTGTTGTTGCGTGCCTTTTTTTCCGGCTGGTAATCATTGTAATTCTGTTTGTAAGCCGAAATCGCAATTTATGACTGCCGCCCGCCGTTTTCACTTTATTTTCACTTCGCCTTTTTTTCTCATTTCGCATTTCATTTCCCCCGTGAATTTAAAAGCTATTCTGTTTTGTTGTTGTTGTCGTTGTTGTTGTTGTTGTTGTTGTTGGCTGTTTTATTTACAATGCATTTAATTTAAAATTAAATTATGATTTATGAAAGTCGACATTAAGTGCGCGTATATCCGAATGTTCATTTGTGGTAGTATTTGTATGAATTTAGGATATTTCACAATTTTCACGCAGGATAACATCGGCGATTATGAGCTGTAAAACATTCAACATTATTACAAAAAAGTGTATGTATATGTACATGGCATATACTTGTTTTAAAATCACAGTTTTTTTCTCGAATTTCAAATGGTTTACTTTGTCGTGGTGTTGAAAACAATAAACGTGAATCGGAACCGGGGAAAAAAGATTTATTTATGTAACTTTAATTGAAATGGGTTTAATTGAAATTAATTATTTTTTTTTGTGAATGTAACTTGCAATTAAAAATTTAAAATAAAAGCAGTTTACAATAAATCTTATAAATAAATTAGATATAATTTTTAATGTTAATTAAATTTCTGCAGCACGAGTATATATTTACTTATGTACATATGTACATATTTTGGTTTGCAGCTTTTTTTCTAGATTGGGTTTTTTCTTGGAGTCTTAATAACCGAAATTTATTGGCACTCATTTGTAGAACCAAGCGTACTTTTATGTACCTATACAATAACAACATGCTCACATGACTTGGGATAGGATGAGTCGCCTTTTTTGTGGACTGGGAAGAGCACACTTAAATTGCAGTGGTCGGGCAAAAGTTCATTTGACCATATTCTGCATAAGAGTTGATGCATGCACCTTATCAGCTCCTCGCGTGCCGTACTTTAATAGCCTCTTTACAGTCAGGCGATGGGACATCGNTCTTCTCCACTAATTTAAATGCTGTAATGTTAAGGTGTCAAATTAAAGGGCTCGGGCTGTAGATGTGCAATAAGGACTTAGTTTTTTGAAAAGAGTTGCCACCTTTTAGAAACTTATCTTAATTCAAATTATTTAAGAAAATGTATCAATTATTCAAAATGTATATTAATCGAAATGGTTTTGAAAAGCTTTCTTTATTAACTTAACTATAGGAGGGTTGCCACCTGTTTCAAAATAAAATTCAATTTAAATTAAGGGAAATAGGTAAGAGAAGTATGTATGTATTACCGTATGGGTGGCAAACGAAATGGTTTTAAGAAGGTAATACTTTGAAAATATTTTGAACAGGGTTGCCACCTGCTTCAAATTCCGAATTTAGTTAACTTATACACAAATTATATGAAACATCAAAATATGAATGCCAAACGAAAGTGTGTTAGTACTTTTTATTTTCAACGCTACGACTATTTTTGAGGTGATGGAAAAGGTTGCCACCTGTTTAAAAGTTAAATTCGAAGAATTTAATAAGTAGTTAAGGGTGGTCTGGGACACCCTGTTAACACCCGAAGGCATTTTTTGAGTAGATCATGAGGTCTCGAATTTCAAAAATGAATTGCCAAAATAAAATGTGTTCTTTGTAGATGTCCAAAAAGGTTATATTTTTTTGAAGTTAGAACTTTTTTAGCTGGGCGGTTTCAAATTTGAAAAAAAAATATATATTCGATTTTGGCGTTTAAACAACATTGCGGTCACTAGTGTTTTCAAAAAAGTTGGCACGTGAAAATATTTTACAATAGCTGCATTTTTTTGTAAGCGAGCGACAAAAGAACGCTCAACTCGGGTAAAATTTTCTTTTAGCCATTTAAGCAACCCTGCTGGTAGCTGCCATAAAACATGTGATTAGGTGAACGGGATTTAGACACAAAAAACAATAGAAATTAGTAATTATGCGAGGCATTTGCGTAATATATATACTTATTTGAAATATATATCACGTATATACGAAAACAAAAATTTCCCTCTCCACGTTCCCATTAACAATTCACAATAGAGCAGGTTTTTCACTTAACGACACTACTCTTCAGGTCGCATATATTTTAACCGACCTGGCTGAGCTCGGATAAATAATCCAATGTGTGTTGTTGCTTTGCGTGTATTTCCTAATTTAAGCAGGAGTGTTCATTTATATATAGTTCGGTTGCAAAAGAATGGGCCTAATATTGTTAACACATAAAGTAAACGTTAAATAAATGGATATTTAAACTTATCTACGAGCTGAAGTTTAAGCTAGTGTAGAAATTGTATACCAGAAAAACTTTGAGGAAGCCATTATATATACATTAGTGTAGTCCAAAAATACATGTAAAACGTAATGTCGGGATTTTAATGCTCAAAGAGCACAAAATTTTCCATGTATTTTGTACGGGGATAAAAACAACTTTTCGTGGAAATAGTATAGAATTCTTGAAAATCAGTATTTTTCGATCAGAAAACTCGGTTTCTCCTCAAGAAAATACCGGGTAATAGTACCAAACTCTTTTTTTAACCATTTTTTTTTTAGTACTATATTTTATAGGTCCGCCAAAAAAGCATTGAAAATGCAATAAGGGCGCCATAAAATGTCCTTAGTATTAAACAATGATTAAATAAACAATTGGGTATTAGTACTGGAAGTTCAAGAAATCTATACCATTTCTACAAAAAGTTGTTTTTTTGCTCATATAAAATACATGGAAAACTTTGAGTGCTTTGAGTAACCTATAAATATTTTTTGATTTCAAAATAAAAAGCGTTGTAAAGTGGGGTATATTTTTTCGGTATAGAACAATCCTAGGGGATGAGAGCATTTAAACTTTACTTTTTTTTTTTNTTGACGAATAGAAAAGAGCCAAAAGAAAGTGAACACAAAATGAAACACACACTGATATATGTACATATGTATGTATAAGAATGAACAGGAAGCCCACCAGGATAATAGAGACAAAATGAATTGCAATGAATTGTTACAAATTCATTCACTCACCCAAACAAAACACTAAATAGTGCGGGCAGAAGCAATGGACAAGGGCTGACGCTAGAGGACGTTATGCAAAGGCATGAGGAATTGAAAAGGAAACATTTGTGCATAAAAAATGTCAAGGAGCAAAAGAATTAAAATGCTGACAGGATTCATAGTGACATCAACGAGTGACAGTAGCGGCAGCAGCAGCAACAATAACAATAACAGAAATAAATACAAAAAAAAAGAGAAGAAACAATGCATAGGATATATGTACATGCATAAGCAGAAAGAAAAGAAAACAATAGCAATAGACTGCAAGAAAGGATAAAATTACATTTTTTTTTATAAATTTAAATGTAGGCAATTTGCTATGGTCGCCGCATATAAACGCAAAGTAGGTGAGTGAGTGGCAAGAAATTGGAACGGCAGTGGGCCATCCATAGCAAAAAAGAGCAAAACTCGAGTGGGTCAGAAAGAAGGGATGTTTAATTCTATTGGAGAGGTCCAGCGTTCAGCAGATGGGTGGTTGTAGGTGTGAAGAGGGCGCGAGAGATAGAATGGGGCTGAGTAGCCTAGACCTCAAAAGTTTGGTTTAAGCATTGTAAAGATTACTTATTCACTTTTTAAAATTGCAAAACTGGCAACATATAAA
>NW_016178618.1:0-7734 GCF_001687245.7 Rhagoletis zephyria | reverse complement strand
AATTAAGATGTTGATCGGACAAGGGTTCGATCCCTGATCCCTCGAAGTGATAGTGCGCTCCTCTAACCATGCACCCACAGCATACAGGTTGCAGCCTGGGAAATTAGTTTTTTTATATGAATTATTACCCCCTTTTGTATCTTACCATAAACATTTATTTAGCAGATTTAGTACTACATAGTTATAATTAAATTGAAAGCGTTTTACTGTTGCCTTTTTTTACTCTCGCTGCAATTATGTCTTCCGTAACGTGCGCTAATGCAGTTGATTTATCGAACCTGTTCGACAATGAATTAAGACATAAAAATGCTCCATACACATATAAGCAGCCTAACATTTATTACAAAAAAAATATTACTGCCGCAACAATTATATTCGTAAAAGTAGCAACCTGAAAAAAAAAACAGAAATAAAAAAAATTAAATCGGAAATAATTGGGTGCAAGTGCAACAATAACGCAAAGGCCAGTTGCTATATCAAAACGAGTGTAATAAGTTTATGAAACCTGGTTACGTAAGCGCAGTGGAGCGCACAGCTGCCAATGCTGTTGATGTTGCAACATGTTGCATGCCACTAGTTATTGTATAAACAATTGGTATTTAACAATCTACACATCATAATCATGAGGCCGTCCGTTATGCACAGTTAAGTTAACCTTTTGTGGCACTCCAATAAAACTGTGGTTGGAGAAAATTTAATAAATTTACCAAAGGTTCATACTAATATGTAAGTATATGGTTTCCTCGAAATACATATGTACATACATATATGCAACAAAATTTTGTGCTCGTGATGCGCCTGTACAGTAGTATCTAGCAGTTGCTCTTTGCTTATACGAGTACTAACCAATTTAGAAACTTACATAGCTGCCACAGCAGTCAGACCCAGCGCTTAAAGTTCACAGTATCCACTACTTAGACAAGTGTTAGCTGCAAAATCTCTATATTATTATATTTATGTAAGGCTGCACTTTTTGTATGGGAAATCTGAACATCAACAACATCAACGCGATTCTTCTTCTCTTTTTTCCTATGCTGCATGTTGGCATTATTACACATTCTGCAATGAAAACTTACTTTTTATGAAATAAAATTTTATTCACTCTCCAGTCAATACAAATAACCAAATTGCTAAGCTTTGCAAAAAATATGTATTTTTTGTTTAGCTGATACTCTGTGTGTGCACAATTACTGCAGCGGCAGACAAGCCTGTGTGCTCTCATCGGTGTTTTAGAGTGTTGAAGATGGCACAGATTGGGTGCGCTGCAAAGCAGCTATATACGTACATATGTTTGTACATATATATATATATTAGAGTGTGCCAAATTTTGTAGGGAGGGGGCGAGTTGGGGACCGGCATCCCCTCAGTTTTTTTCTTTTTCGTGTTTGTAATATCTACACCAACTTTCTGAAATCCGTACTGAATTCCTTTGAGGCTGGCAAAGACATTGATGATTTTTATAAAATGCTGGTGTTGCCATGACAACTGAAGCTGGAATACTTTATCAGCTAATTTAAATTTGAAATGGTCTTAGGTTGCCTAATCAATCATTTGGTTAATATATGGAGAATATACTTCTAGAGTGAAATATAAATATTTCATGAGCATCGTCTATCTGCATACTTCGAAATGTAAAGTTTGGTGCCAGCACCTCTTTCGGCAAGAAGAAAAATTTTGGAAGGTGCCTCCAACCCTAACTCGGAAATTGTTTTTTTTTTGGAACAGTCTACTGTATAAACTTAGATATATAAAAGTGTCTTCTAATAAGTGGTTGGTGTTTCCATTAGCAAGTCATAAAATGTGGTCCATCATTGGCACACCAGTTTGAGACCATGCGAAGATCTGCACCTATAGCGTCGAGTTTTCCCGTAACTATAATTGTCAGGTAATCTGCGTACCCCAAAACATCGTAATCCTCACATGTAGTCCGATTAAGAGGTCATACAGAACAAGTGACCAAAGCAAGGGAGAACGGCTCTGATCTTCCCTTGAGTATTGCCCAAGGGCGTTGTAATTGTAGGAATAGGGTCTAAGCCTCTTTGCACAAATTTTCTTGATATATATCCATAGGCAGTATTGTCGAAAGCTACTAACAAGAGATGTAAGGCCGAATCCATTGATTTCCCTTTGACATAAGCAAATTGTGGATGATGGAAGAGAGAGGAAGTGTTAGTTTTCCCCCTAATGTGGAATGCTGGGAAGATCCCATGACAATAGCTGCTTTGAGGGGTTCGAAAGACTCTACCGCCCACCGTTCCTTGTTCCTGTGTTCCGAGCAGACACGCGTCATCAGATTATGCTCCAACGAAAAGCCTAAGAAATTTACTTGTAGCAGGTGATTTAGAGTCTTCTTGTTATCGTTCGTAAAGATGCCGTCTTGCCTCCTTGGAAGACAAAATTATATGCCGAAGGTGGGCCTTTCAGGTCGCGGTGTTTCTTGTTCAGTTACACCCAAGAATTAACTAACTAACTGACTACAAATATTGGTAATATTCTTCCTCTATCATATTTGGTAATCCATTTTTCAGTTCAGTTAGGTAACGATTCCGTATTACATGTTTGGTAAGTAGAGTACCCCCACAAACTTATGCCAATACAGGCCCGTTCTGACTTTAAAAAAGTGGCTATTCTTTTACTCGCCGCGCTATTTCCCGGAAGTTTGGTAGTGGGCGCAACTTTCTTTGCCAAGCCATTAACTTTGCTATTACCATCAATATCCCGGTGTACTTATGACCCCTACGACAAGAACTCTATAAGTGTTCTTGTTCATAGATGTTCCGTATTCATTAAGGGACTTGGCGTGGCATATTTGTAAGTTTAAAGCTTTCAGGGCTGCCTGACTCTCAGAGAAGATCAAAAATTTCTCATTAACGAACAAGAGTGAAAATTTGTGAGGAACTTGATAAATACTTATTTTAGAGACTTGATAAGTGCTTATTTTAAAGGGCTTCAGAGTTTGAGGTTTTTTTGTAAATATGACCAAAAGTGGAGCCTCATAAAAAAGTGTCCAACGGTGAAGTGCCGGCTGATCTCGATAGCCAAAGATGGCCACATATCATCGCCAAACTAGTTTGGACATCGTGAGTTTTGCCTTTTCTATCCGTAGGAAAGATTGTTTTCGAGGATGCCAGTGTCCTGTCTTTAGTGTGCTCCTGAACTCTAAGGACATTTCTTTTTCGAATCCTCACCGCACTTGTGGTTTCATCCTTTTAAAGACTGAGATGCCTTCAGACATTATAAACAAGCTTCTCTTCCAGAGACTTTTTTCTTGGTGTGGGAGTGAAAAATTAAGCTATCCTCGTATCCTGGGCGACGTAACTTGTTTGGCTGTAGGCGGTTTCTTAGTTTTGCCCACACTCGAACTAAGCTCCGTCAGAGCGAAAGATTGTCTACCCAATCGCAGTCATCCTTATCCGAAGTGTACAGCGTAGGCCTGGAAGATGAACTCATCGAACCTGGAGTAAAGTTTCTGCACTAACTGCTCCAGCAGCAGATTCTTCCAGGATTTTAGGATCCCTCTTTTACCCGAAACTGAGATATTTTATACCTTTAGACAAGTAATCGGTCCTGCCGCACAATATTTAAGACGCAGATCAGGAAGTTGATGTAATATAGATCTCCGTAGCGCATTCTCTGGGTCCGGCATAATCAAGTGAGTCAGCTTTATAAGTTCGGGATGAAACTTGAGAGTCTGCGGTAAAGATTTTGAGTCTTGAAGGGCAGTTCTTGAGGTTCTTAGTTTGTAAGCAATTAACGTATACATATATATATATTCACTTTACACTTTCATTAGATCCACTAGCGCAAAGCGCAAATTTGTTAATTTGAGAAGCTTTGCAGTGATGACATCTGCAAAAGTGCTGTGCAAAGTTTTAAACATTTTCTTATTGTTTATGCTATTGGTTCCGATGTAGTGGTTAATATAATGTATGTATGTAAATAATTCTTCAATGAAACTGAAGGCTTTCGTGGCAATTATCATCGTTGTATTAGATTTTCAATGCTCAAGGCCTTTTGAACAAAAAAGCAATTGTACTTGGATGCGATATTTTTGTATATACGTATGTACATACGTACATATGCACGTATTGATTAACTCGAATTTACGCTATCTTTTTGCTGCATAATTGAATACCTATCTGTTGCGCAAGTTAGTTAAATTAGTTAGGTATAACTAAATGAAGGTTGATTTGTGGCTGGAATGTACTTGAAATATCAAGGGTCAATGAATTGCATAACTGCATTCTGTGGATGCTAGAGCAGCCGATATACATATATTACAGGCCAATCTTGGCTAAGATAGTGGAAAAGCACTGATGTTTTATTCGAGAGATCCGAGGTTCGAGTTCTCGGGCAGCGGAATTTATTACTTTTTAACATATTTTCTCTTAATATGTAGATTTTATTTTTTCAGAATTTAATCCATTTTTGAAAAACTTGTTTTATATATTTTTTATTTGATAAGGGATGGCGGAAAATCGTTCCACAATAAATGCATTATATTTTTTTGTAATTAAATTTTTTTCTTTTTTAATCAAATTTTATTTATATATTTTGCTCTTGTTGTGTTAAAAAGAAGTTTTTTTTTAATTTCATTTAATGTTAAGAAAATAATTTTGTTTCCTTTTTATAACAAATGTTTTTTCTTATTTTCACTAATTTTTTTTTATCGATAGATCTTATTGTTTTAGAAAGAAAAATGTATACTTTTTGATTTCATTTAATTTTTAAGAAATATTTTTTTTTCTTTTTCTTAAGTAATATTTGTTTCCTATTTTTAATTTAATTTGTTTAAGCCTTTCAGAATTTAGAAACTTTTTTTATTTTTTATATTTTTTTTTAAATTAAATTTTCTTTTAATGTTCAGTTTTTATTGTTTTAAAAAGAAAGAAATATATATATTTATTTTCTTTACTTTAATTTATATAAAACGGTTTGCTAAAAGACAAACACAATAACGCTCTTCTTTGGCAGATTTTTAAATTAGTCCTTCGAAAAGAAAAGCGAGCTTTCATTAAAGTTGCCAGAATTGACAATTTTCTTTTGTCTTTCGTAAGACTGTGATGAGAAAGACAGTTCGCACACCATCTTCAAAAGAGTCACAACTCAAAATTGGGCATTTTTGAAATTATGCGCTAAAAATGTACACAAAGCTTTTATTTACCTTACAGCAAAAGCTGGATCAAATCTTTGTTATAATTAAAAAAAAATTACTTTAAATATATATATCGTTATAATTTGTTAAAAATAATCTTTTTCCCCGCACACCCAAAGTGACACGTCGTCAAATAATACCATCGTCCACCCTACCCTATTGGACTTACTTGCCAACTGTCTCACAGACCAAGAGATCTTCTACTTTGCAATTCTAGGGAGACATCCTCTATTATCTCTCAATTATAAGTGGCGACTGTGACATGGGCACTTTCTGTTGACCAGTGAGCTTTACTTCTCTATATTATTTCGAATAGGCAGGAGAACTGACAGATGGTATCGATTTCATAGGCCTACGCACCCAATTGCACGCACTTATGGTAAATGGTTCCTGAGTTTATTTGCTCTGTAACGTTTGTTAAAGTCTCCATAATCAGGTTGAATATTGAACTTCATATTGAAGATGATGACAAATCCAGTTTCAATCGACCATTCAACTAACACTGCTGAGCCCGCAAAATTGCTATTCAAATTCTTATGTAAAAGTTCTATTCATACAGCACCGAATTCATGTGTGCTTTGATAATTGCTGGAGAAGTTTTTCGCAGGAAAAAGCCTTAAAACCTGTTAGTAAACATGTTTAGAATCGAGTTAACCACTTAATTGGACATTTCCGCACATTTTGAAATTAGGACTTTCTACCACTCTCAGACCGCCGAGCGTCGTACTACTTTTTTGTATAGACTCTTTGTAATTCCATAACTTCTCTAACGTGGCTATACAGGAGACGAGCTTTGTCAACCCTTATCTCGAGAGAAGCCATCGCTGAAAGCAGTTGTATCAGTCAAGTGATAAAGCTGTTGGCCGCCCGTTGTTTGAGCTTTTTTGTGTTATTGGACCAGTGGCGATCAGAGAAATATATTACTCTGAATGTCTGGACAAAATAATCTTCCGTGGGAGGGCCATTTTAAATCTGTCTATGGACTCAGGGTTAAACTCTCTCTATGCACGTCTTCGCTGTTCTAGTGCCATATACTTCCATGTTTCGGATCCCGATGATGTTTAATTTTTCGACTGCTAAACCAAATATCTCTATCTTTCATTAGTCGCTTAGCAAGATTATTATGAGGCCGGACTGGGCCATACAAATTATCCGGATTTAGCTAGCTGGTGGGAATAATATTGGTATGAATATTCAAAAATCCTGGTAACTTCGTTTCTGCCACAGATGAACAATCAGGCATGGATGAAATATACATTTTGTTTGGTAAAGATTTCACGGGGTGATAGCAACTGGCTGATTGGGAGCTGCAATTTTGCTAATCTTACTTTTTGTTGGGTACTTACAAAATTTCAAAATTGATGTAATAGTAACAAATGCAGAAATAACTCAAGGTCGGTCGGTAGCATATATACGGAGTCCTAGAAAAAGAGACCAAACTGTTAACAACACCTTCTGATCGTTTAATCTAAGTGAAATGGGGCAAGATCCCTGAAAAATTNTTAATACGTTAGTGGTTGGCCGAGCTTCTCCTCCGATTTGTGGTGTGCGTGTTGATGTTGCCAGACAAAGGGGAGGGACCTACAGTTTTACGCCGAATCTGAGCACGCGATTGAATCTTTATGAGAATCTGTTTTAAAACAGTGTTTTAATTTCGAGATTTATATATGTATGTAGGTATAATACCCGCATTCCGCTGGGCATAAAATGACAAAAATATTGGTGGCATACTTCGAAGTAATTTTCATCAATTTGTTTTTTAAAGGAACTAAGTTTTTGTGATTTCAATGCCTAGTGAATATTCGGCATAAGTTTTGAACTCGATAGGGAAATGTACATTACTCCCTCCGCTTTCCGTTTGATTAAATTTATCTCAATAAAATTCCAGGTGTAGTGCATATGAGAATTTTTCTTGTGCTTCTCTCAGCGTAGCCTTTCGTGTTTCTGGCATTGTGATTGAGAAGAAGACTACGCCAGCAAACATTATTACGCCAGCAGAGATGCAGAAGATATATTCATTGTATCCATCAAAAGTGAATGTGCAAACTATGATCAGATCCACCATATATTGAACAAAGACAGTAAAAGCGATGAAACAGCGTTTCCATTGCAACGGAAATGCCTCACCAAGATAAATTGTTGTACTGGGCGCAAATATTCCACCAAAAATTTGTGCAATCATTAGAAGCGTGCAGGCAATCGCCATTTGCGTGGAATCAATCAGCCATGTGGAATCATGAAAGAAAACACCAACACCGATGGTCAAGCCAGCGACACATAATAACGAAATAAGACTCACCGCCTTACGGCCAATAGCATAATTTGTTACGGTACCCACAACTACACCCAATAGCGTTAGAAATCCATAGAGAGTAGGTGGCCAATTGACATTTAAACCTCCAACGCTGATATCCGCAGACCAATTTAAAGCTTTGGTAATCGGCAGTGCTACGATAAATGAAAGCATAGTTCGGTACACCAAAAGCCTCATCAGCGGGCTCAAACTCCATAAGAAGCTCACTCCCGGCGACATCGATTCATTCATAGCCACATACTCTTTGAGTTTGTTAAAGATGGCT
>NW_016178615.1:0-7737 GCF_001687245.7 Rhagoletis zephyria | reverse complement strand
GTTGCTATAGTAGCGCGTGTTGTATTTCCGTCGTCGCGCGTGTTGTACCTGCGGCTGTGGCGGTTGTTGGTGCTGTAGTCGCGCGTTGTTGATGCTATCGCGCGTCGTCGCAATAGCCGCTGCTATGGCGGCGTTGTTGTCGCTCCTGTGCTGACCGCTGCTGTGGCGGTTGTTGTTGCTTGCGCGCGTTGTAGCCGCTACTGAGGCGGTTGTTGCGTAGTCGAGCGTTTTGCCCCCGCGGCTGTGCCGGTTGTTGGTGACTATTTTTGCCTCGCTGTGCCGCTGTTATAGCGGCTGCTTATGTGGCCGCCGTTGTTGTTGTTGCGGTGGCAGTCCTACTTAAGAACAGACCAGAGCAGCTATAGCAGAAATAAAAACAGTTAGAGAAAGGAACAATTCTAATGGAATACAGTTTTGCTCGTTTCCAAACTGCAAAAATTCGGTACATCCGGTAATGCCCTGCAACTTGTAACAGTGCTAATTTTTGGAGTTCTCGGAATTTTCTGATGGCACTGCAAAAAAAAAATATATACAAAAATATAAGCTCGAAACTAGGTATTTGTGACAAGAGTAACCACGTAAGATGGAAACTACTGCAGTCTCTTTTTATAAAATTTTTGTTTATAGGAAAACGCATAGTAAGGCAGTTTGCGTACACCGGTTCGGTTATTTGTACAATGATTTTGGTTATCGTGCCCGAACACGTGACCCGAATCAAAGAAATTTTAACAATACGTCTAGTCAAAGGATTACACCTTGAAATATGCACTTTTCTGTAAAGTCGGAGGTGGATTTTGCGTAAAAATTCTGTGGATGGCGTAACCGGGGTTGGTCTGAATAGGTTAATTGGCTAGCGCGGCCGAAGACCACCAACGCGGAAAGAAGCTTTGCGCAAAAAATACTGCCGATGGCCTAACATAAGTTAATTTTTNTCCCGAATCAAAGAAATTTAAACAATACGTCTAGTCAAAGGATTACACCTTGAAATATGCACTTTTCTGTAAAGTCGGAGGTGGATTTTGCGTAAAAATTCTGTGGATGGCGTAACCGGGGTTGGTCTGAATAGGTTAATTGGCTAGCGCGGCCGAAGACCACCAACGCGGAAAGAAGCTTTGCGCAAAAAATACTGCCGATGGCCTAACATAAGTTAATTTTTCTCTGCAAAAAAACTTACCTTACTGCCAATCTGGGGGTGATTAGCTAGGTCCCACTCGCCTGTTCAGCAGCTTTTGGCGGGTGCTCCGGGTGGTCGTCGATACTAACGCTATTCACACCGCTTCCTTTTTTTCCTGATTCGGGCTAGCAACGCGTTCACCAATCGAAACTTGCACTTTTTGTATCACTTTTGTTTGTGCGAAGAATTCGACACTTTTACATATGCATAATGGAGCACTTGTATATACCCCAAATTCGACTGCACCTAATTTAAGTTATTAAACTCCGCAATATTGCAATTACACGGAATTTTCCACCTCAATTTGGTTATTTGCTATTCACTTTGCGAATGCGCCACAAAAATGATCGTACAACTCAAACAAATGAAAACCATTCAGCTCGTGCAGTAAAAAGTAACTCGTAGCAAAAACGTAAATGGCTGACATGGGGGTTGCCAGCAGGTTTTTATACCCTTGCACTGCGGGAATATTCCATTTGGAAGAATAACGGGCACTGCGTCATTTGGACTAGTTCCGTTACTCTTCCAAATGGAATTTGCCGCAGTGCAAAGAGGATATCAAAAAAATCTGGGGTTGCCGTGACTCCTCTTATCCGCAAAAAAAAACTTTGAAAATAGCTAGTTATCAATTTTGACAGTTTCGTGATGAATACAAACGTCAGAATTTTATCTAGCTCATGTGCTAGGTAATATTTCACAGCTTCTAAGTGTAATCAGCCTTATCATGAGTTCCATTTTTTTATTTTTTTTATTTTTTTTTTTCGAACCGGTTCACTTTTCAACTTTTGGTTTCCATGTATTTACTATGGTCGGATGAACAGTTTTCGGGCGAAACTCAGGATAAGGCAGAATATTGTGGGCGGTAATAAGGAATGGAAATCAAAATGGAATCCGATAAACAAAATAACGTCCGTTACTTGCAAGTTATAAAATAGAAGTAAATTTAACCATTTCAGCAACAGACGAAATAGAGCTTCTGCACGAGCGTTTGTGTGGGTTTTTCTTTTTTTTTTCAACTGTCAAAATTTTTCTTTGCGTTTGGCACAGTAAAACTCAATTTATTCGTACACCATGCCGAAAAAGTTACCGATTGCCACCGGCTCTATGTCAGAATATTGATAATGTTGCCGCAAGAATGTTTTAGTACAAAGGAAAACGTAGCTGTCAAACTGCCAAGACACCGCAGTAGATGCCAAAAGACAAGCCCTGATCTATATTGCTTCTATATTCTAACATTTGTGTCAAGATATAAACTCAATCCTGTGAAGACGGGCAGTTACAGACCGCTGTCACAACAATCCCCAGCCTCCGCGGAAAGCGTCTATTAACCGAAAAAAAAGTAGACGAACAGACCTGCTGGAACCAGTGACAATCGGCGACACTGTCCGCAAGGAACACAGCTATCGCAAAATGGCAGACCTTCCATGCAGTTTTGTTGTTGCCGTACGCTCTAGAAAAAGTATTAGATGGTGCAATTTATGGCACGCTACCGGGTGCGCTATACGCCGAAGAATAAAGTATTTATATTATGTGCGGCGAACAGTAACCCATAACAAACATGCTTCACTTCACGACTCGTCACAGAAGCGAACAGGGAAAAGGGTTAACTGTCTTCGCAAGGTGTCCGCAAGAGAGTTAGGTGGTAAAATCACTAGAACGTGGGGCACGACTCACCCCTGAGATAAAGAGTCTCAAAAAAAAAGAAGTATTTAGCCGGGCAAGGAATTACAACCCCGTAGTTACGTCTGGTGGCAGTTCGAATTCGCCAGACTCAGTATTGGGAGACTAGGAAGTTTTTGTCTATGATATTGGACCACTGAAGTTAACGCTTGTACTACATTCCGCGTCAGTATTCACCTGTAATGCTGGGTGGATCAGTTTTGTATAGTCGGTCTCCGAAAAAATAAGTCTACTGATTTAGTCAATACTGAGCCGGGCTCCTGTAATTCTTGTATTCATAAAACAATGAGTTTAATGTTTTGAAAGGTTCAATCTGGGGTTTCAGTAAATCAGGGTGGTTTTCGTAATGCTGGTAGAAAAAAAAAGAATAATATAAAACTTAGGTCAGAGTTTGCTTAGCATACTCGACTCGAAACTCAATCCCGGTTGTGACTAAGTATGGTTCGAATTAGCGTTCATTTCGAAATTACTCAGTCAGAATTATATCGAGTAGACTCTGGAAAAAATAATTCAAGTCCGGTGTTGCGGTGGTTCTCTATTGTTTTAGGCCAGAGAAGCCTACCCCCCAAAGTGCCGAACTTAGTCGGTCTTTACACCCTGCCCCCCACTAGTTCAACACCGCTAAGAAGAACACAGGGCAGGCTGTCCTGAAAAGGACACTTGGCCGCGAGTTTATAGCCGTCCGGCGGCTGGGAAAACGTGTATATATATTTATTTTGGTTTCCTATTCATTATGGCTTTGCGGCCCAAGAGACATTTTCTTAAAGGAGAACTCGTCAAAACTCCGAAATACATTAGACATTTTGATAAGGAGAACTCGTCAAAACTCCGAAAGGTGATAGACATTTTGATAAGGAGAACTCGTCAAAACTCCTAAAAGACAATCCTAATGGAAGTGCGGATTGTCAGGCAGCTCACGACTCCCGGTGGGAGCGCCCAATTGCCGAACTTGGTCGGTCTTCTCAGTACGGCCCCTCCGCTAGTCCAGTAGCTCGTTTCTGTTCCGATTCTCTACCTGGGCGAATTCATATATGAACTCGCTGCTTGTTCTCTACTGCTTAGGAGTTGTAATGAATGACGTATATTCCCTACCAGCAGAGAAATGATCGGTAGGGAAGAGTTACAGAAGCGAGTTACAGCCCTACATGACTTAGCTTCGAGGGAAAGCCATGCAAAGTTGGACCCCGGGCAGTCTGCGGGCGGTCAAGGTTTTACCCTATCGCTAAGTTTAATAATTGCAAAAACGTGTATATAAATTTGAGAAAAAACGTGATAATTAAATTTTGGAAAAAACTACTTTACTTTCGGATCGCTCTTCGTGACGGATGACATTGTCACGGCCGGATGTCAGATGCATGGAACCTACCGATCGGTTTGCCATTCAAGTCCTCTAAATCGTACAAAGCATTGCCTACCTTTCGCAGAACACGACACTTGATATATTTAGGCAAGAATTTAGCATTTATGCCTTGCTTAAAATTGCTAAGAGCGAAGTTTTTCCGGAATACTTCTTGTCCTTCCCGGTAATTCACAACCCGCGTACGTTTGTTGTACGTGTTCGCTGCTCTGTCTTGCGCTAGCTCAAGGTTCTTTCGTATGTGTTCGCGAATGTTTGCTAACTTGTCAGCTCTGCTTGTAATCGGGACTTCGTCTTGTCTTAGGCTACCCAGTTTCTCCAGTATGCTATAGGCTGACGCATGTTGTATCATATTTTGTCCAAATAACGCGTAGTAAGGCGAGCTCTGTATCGACGTATGGTAATCGCTTCTTAAAACCGACAGAATTTCGGGAATATGTTTGTCCCAGTCCATGTGATCTTGCTTGTCTTTCAGGAATATTCTAACTTTCGAAACAATCTCTCTGTTCACTCGTTCAGAGGCGTTAGCCTGCGGTGAGTATAACCCCGTCTTAATGTGAACAACCCCATAGTTTTCAAAAAACTGCTGCATCTCCTTCGAAATGAATTGCTTCCCGTTATCACTATGGACGAATTGAGGGACCCCGAAAGCTGGAAAAATCTCTGTACTAAAGAAGCTAATTACATTTGCCGACGTCGCGTTTTGCATCGCCTTCAAAAATACGTATTTAGAAAAATGGTCTAGCACTATGAACAAAAACTGGTTTCTTCTCTTTGATCCTGGATATGGACCTAAGAAATCGCAATAAAGACGCTGGAATGGCCTCTCGGATACGAAGGCATTGCCCATAGGTGGTCTGGACACTTGATTGGTGGCTTTCACGGCTTTGCAGGTTTCGCAACGGTTTACATAGAGGCGTATGTCCTTTGCCATTTGCGGCCAAAAGTATTTCTGCCGAACGCGCTCTAAAGTTTTCTGCCAACCTCCATGGTAACTAGCATTGGAATCGTGTGAACATTTGATTGCGAGCACCGTCAGCCCTTCCGGTAACCACAAACGCCAGAGCGAATCCTCTTCCTCTTCCACACCTCTTCGAAACATCACTCTTTTGTAAACTCTATTTTCGACTATGCGTAGATCGGGTAGCCCTTCGTGATTGTTTTCAATTGTTTCACGAAGCTCCGAGTACTCTACGCCGTCGAATTCCGGTGATGCCAAGTCAATTTCTAGAGGTGGGGTAGAAGAGAGTTCGTCCACGTCAAAACGCGAAAGGGTGTCCGGCACAACATTCAATGATCCTTTGCGATGCTCCATCCTAAAGTTGTATCTTTGCAATAGAAGCGACCATCTTGCCAACCTGCCACTCAAGTCTTTTTGTGTCATTAGCCACTTGAGACTTGAATGGTCAGTAATTATTCGAAAAGGCAATCCTTCTATATATGGTCTGAAACGCTTAACGCTAACTATTGCTGCGAGGCATTCCAGCTCGGTGACCGTATAATTCCGCTGAGCATTATTAAGCTTCTTCGATACAAAAGCTATGGGATGCTCTGCTCCTTCCTCATCGAGCTGGAATAACACGCCTCCTACTCCTATTTTGGATGCATCACATTGAATTACGAATTCTTTAGTAAAATCGGGTTGTGCCAGGACAGGCGCTGAACAGAGTGCAACTTTAAGTTTACTAAATGCTTCAACTGCCTCAGGAGTTAATTTAAATGGACCAGGTGACTTCCGAAGGCAATCTGTCATTGGACCAGCCAAATCTGCAAAGTTGGTAATAAACGACCTGTACCAATTTGCCATTCCTATAAACCTGCGAACCTGACGAGGAGATTTTGGAATCGGAAAATCCTTTATTGCATCTATTTTGCCTGGGTCTACTTTCAAACAACCATTCCCTATCAAATACCCGAGATACCGAATTTCCTTCAGGCAGAACTTGCTCTTCTTCACGTTGATTGTAAGTCCCGCTTCCCGTAAGCATTTCGCCACTTCCTTCAGCAATTCCAAATGGTCTTCAAAGTTTGAGCTGCACACCATCAGATCATCCAGGTAGACGATGACTTTTCTCTGCTATGGCGCAGGGAACAGCGGTGAAGGCAAGAACCCAGCCCAGCCGACATGACTAGCCATAGTGCACCCTATTGTGTCATGCCGCCTGCATTCACTGCTGCTCCCGAAGTATGCGTACCATAACAAATGGCGCCCAACGGGGTAGCCTGAGGTCTGGTCAGGTGTACTGGTCCTGACTGGCACATTAGGCTGCACCATCCCGCAAGTCCCAGGGGTGCATGCGTTTGCTGCCCCTTGCTGCGTTGCGGCGGGATGAGTGGAGTTGAGTGTGCTGGTTCAGATCGGTCCTCTTGACCAGTAACCGAAGGTTCTCCCAGACTACGCGTCACGTCCTCCGGAGTTTTGTATTCACCCGGTGAGGCAGTGCTAAACGCACTTAGTTTTTTTGTAGTTTGATTTTTTTTTCTCCAAATTGTTCAGTGGTCCGTTATGTCGGCACGGGAATGGGGGAAAATTTAGTCCGCTAAGTGGGGTTTAGAGTAAATAGATTTTCCTTTAGTTTTTTTGCCGAATATTTATTTTGTTTTCTTTTACGATTTGTTTTTTTGAAAAAAAAAAAAATTTCGATAATTAAATTTTTCTTTCGGACCCCAGCTCACTCCATAGGTCTGCGCTGGCGCTCCTGAGCACCTACGTATCGCGATGGAGTGGGCTGGGACTCCAACCACGACTGACTATCGGGGTCTCAGTCGCCCCACATGTCTCAGGGGGGCATGCGTGACTGCCCCTTGCTGCATTGCGGTGGGGTGCACTGAGACCGAAAGATATCCCAGTAAAATTGTACGCGAAGGCCAGTACACCCATTGACTTTGATATACAATTTATACCCAACTGAACTTTTGCCTTACACGTATATGACCACGTATATATATAATTAACCCACTTGATATGCCTATTTACTAAAAATATTCTTGTTTTTCCATCCGGCGCGTATATTCCTATTCAGTACGCAGCTGAATAATTACTTTAATATTTTTCGATTGTTTTTTTTGCGATCCGTGTCGGTAATACTGCGCCACTTGGCTAAAACTCTTTTTTTTCATTTTTATTTTAACAATTCTCTTCTCGGATTTTCGATTTTGGTTTGAGCTCTGGGGGAGCCAAGCCTTAACCACCTATTGTAGATTTTTAATTCGGATTCGATTTGACCGTTTTTTGCTATTCCTGATTGCATTTGTCTCACCACTGAACACTCGGTAGATGGAACAGCAACTTAGGCAAACACGCAGTGCTTCAGTTAGGGGTAGCGGCGCAAAGTCAAGAGGGGCCGGGAGGAATACTAGTCCCGCTATGCCAGCAACTAATCCTCTGGTGATGCATTCACCTATTGCTGACCATACGGGAGGTGTTCCGCCACCAATTCCGATGGCCAATCCGGCTCCGGGACTTAAAGTNTCCATGGAATACCGGGTTTGGTGAAGGTATTGCAGAAGATAGATGTAGACGTTC
>NW_016178614.1:0-7738 GCF_001687245.7 Rhagoletis zephyria | reverse complement strand
CAACGATACGAACCGCGCGTATTCGTACAACCTTGCGAGCACAGACCATAAATCTCCAAACACTCGTCGATATCTCTACAAACATTCTCTACCGCTGACATACGATAACCTTTGGGACAAATACACTGCGCGCCCGACTCGGGTAACATTCTGCATATCGACGCCGGCGGACATGCTTTTGTGCTGCAATTGTTGGTTGTTGTAGTGCATAGGTGTGACTCATCACTACCATCCGCACACTCCGCCTTACCATTGCAAGCTGCATCGATTGATAAGCAGCTGGAGTTGTCGTGACACAAGAACTGGCCCGCTTCCAGTGTGCAATTGAAACCTACAATCCGCCATAGCGATTAAATGGACTTCTGGATATTTATAACGAAACCCTTACCACATTTCCGTTCATCACTGCCATCACCGCAATCATCAACACCATCGCAAATCCATTTTTTACTCTCCAGACATTTTTTATTGTCGCAAAAGAAACCAATGCAATTAGTTCTGGCGCGCTCGCAACCATCCACCTCATCGGAACGATCATGGCAATCGCTCTTGCCATCGCACATAAAATCCAAAGGTATGCAAGTCTTATCCGTACGGCAGGTGTACTCGAAAGTGCTGCAATTCCGTTTTGACGAATGCCAGCCGCCCGTGCCGACATCAGCGCTCGCTGAACTTGCCCTGCCAGCGCCACCGCTGATCCACAGCGAGGACGACGACGACCTTGAAGACGAGCTGACGCAGTCCAATTCATCTTCGCCGCCAGGGCAGTTCTCGACACCATTGCAAATCAGTTCCGATGACAAGCAGGGGCCATTGGGTTTGGCGCATTGGAACCAATTAGGTTTGCGGCACATTTTCTTCTCTGCAATGATTTGTTTATGAGGAAATGGGTTTTTGGCCGAATGCCATTTGAAGAGTTAAACACAACTTACCACAGTCGAGCTCGTCCGAGCTATCTAGACAGTCATGACGTCCATCACACATCTTCTCCTGTAAGATGCAGCTTCCGTCTCGGCACTCGAAGTGATCGGCACCGCAATGGTGGATCTCTGAAGCGCGTGCGAAAAATGGCGGCAACAGAATGAGCACAACGACAACAAAATTAACAATGCAGTTGGGTGCAGCAACGGCTGGCTGTAATTTCTTTCGCACATTTTGTAACGGTAAGCGGAAGGCTTTTGCCCTGCAGCGTAGGAATGGAGAGAAACAATTAATAAAATGCAGCTGACGATTAAGAGAACAATGGAAGGTTGAAAGAGGAAAAGCAATTGAAGTACATAAAGTGAAAGATAAAAAGATGAAAGCAGAGCGGCCGCAATCACATGGCTGAGATATCGGACGAATTAAGAATTTTAGGTTAGCTAACAAATTTTTTATTTCCTTTTTTATTTTTTTAATATTTGCTTTTTTATCACTTCATAAAACTTTCTATTTATAATGGAAAATATGCTTGTTGTCGCACATATATAACTAATATACCTAACTGTGACATTTTTTTAAAACCACTTAAGTGACTTTAGAAGATTTGACTTTGGATTAAAAACAGTCACTTTTCTTTAAAAAATTTAAATTTTTATTAAGCTTGTAAAAAAGGGGCATCATAAAAAACACATATAGCTAGTTAATGGTTGAAATATTGTTCGGGCACCCAATTTAATATTGCTTCAAAGCGAAACTGACCTAACTCGAGATAAGCTGTTTTATCAAAATGCCACAAATATGTAGATTTTCCAGTGCATAATTCTCTATACATAAATTTTAAATTTCCGGTTCGGACGAAATCGGAACCAATTTATCCGAAAATCGATATTGAAGAATTTTTTGTATAAAACTTTATTTGATTTTTTTCCATAAAATTTACGTTAAAAAGAATTGTTAAAAATATTTTTCATGTATACTCACATTGAACGCCCTTTTAAAATACTATTAATGCCAGCGAGCGGTCTAAATACGCTTTATAGTTAAATATTTTTCTGTTTTTATTTTCTCACTTAATAATATTACTTCTATTACACAATATTTTACACAAATTATTTAAATTTTTTTATAGACTGAGTTACTTTTACACATAAAACCACATAAAAATATTTAAATTTGCTTTTCCTGATCGACACAATTATTTGCCGCGCTTTAGCGCGTTTTAGCCGAAATTGACTGATGTTCCGCACACAATGCAAAAGTGCCGGTGGCCTGCACAGCAAATGCATTGGAAAGAAAGTCTACATAAGAACAGTTAGCAGTTGCATTGGATATAAAAACAGGGTGCCGGTAAAGAAATAACTCCCATAATTTGTATAATAAATATCAACTCCAATTTTTAAAAAGTATGTATATATGTATGTATGTTAGAGTGGTCCAATTTTTAAAAAGTATGTAAATATGTATGAATGTTAGAGTGGTCCAATTTTTAATATATGTACACAATAATTCTAGAGTAAAATATGAGCATCATAAGCATCATCTAAATATATACATATATATAAACGTAAGGTGTGGTACCAGCACCTCTTTCGGCAAGAGAAAACATTTTGGAAGGTACCCCACCCTATCTTTGAAATTTCTTTGGACCACTCTAATGTATGTTCAATAGACTCAAGAATGCACCGTGCAATAGACTGCATCAGTCCCCATACAAAAAAAAAGTCGGTACTGTTTTTCCATTAGAATTATAAAATCTATTATATTCCAACACGTGCACCAAAATATTTCGGAAAAATATTAAGATTTAAGCGAGCTGGACCGAATGGAGTTTTTTAAGAATAAAAATAGTTTCTTAAAGATGTTTTTTGAAAAAATACCCTCAAACGACAAAACGGTTTAAGCTTAAAAAAATTAACATAAAAATATTTAAAAAAAATTAAAAAAAGTTTTAACGGAATCGTAATAATGTGATTTTTATGCTGTTTTCTTTTAAATTTTTTCAAACATTGGTATAAGAAAAACTTAAATAACTGACCCTAAACTCTTCCGATTTAGACTTGTAAGGTATCATTGGAAAGGATGAAAGATAAAGGTAGGATGAACGAACATCATTCAAAGTTGAATTAAGATGTGTTGGTATTTGAAAAAAAAAAGTGGGAGACGAATGACTTTTGTGCACCGAAATCGCATAAGTTTAAATCAGGATATTTTTGGCCAAGTTATTTAAGTTTTTCGTAAATCAATCTTTGAAAAAAGCAAAAAAAAAAAAAAAGCATCAAAACTCTTTTTATTACGAGTCCGTAGAAAAGACTTTTATGCAGATGTTTTAAGCCTAATCTGTTTTGTCATCTGAGGGGACTTTTTCAAAAAGTTCTTTAAGAAACAATTTTTATTCATAAAAAACTCCATTTTTGGAGGCATCTTCAAATCGGCCCAGTTCGCTTAAGTCCTAATACTTTTTCCGAAATATTTTGGTGGACGTTTTGAAATATAATAAATTTTGTAATCCCGCCGGAAAAAACGCAATTTTTTTTGCTGATGCAGTCTAATGTACATATATTAATAATAATAATAACTTGGCGCTTACACATACATATGTAAGTGTTTGGTCGAGTTTCTCCCCCGATTGGTGGCGTGCGCCTTGATGTTGTCACACAAAGCGTAGGGATCTACAGTTTTACACCGACTCCGAACGGCGATCGTATTTTTATGAGAAGCTGTTTTTCATGGCAGAAAAACGCTCGGAGGTTTGCCATTGCCTGCCGAGGGACGACCTCCTGTTAAGAAAAAACCTTTTTTCTATATTTTTTCGGTGTTGTTTTGACCAGGGCTTGAACCCAGGCGCAGCGGAGTGGAAGCACGCACCGATTACCACTACCCCACAGCGGACGACATTCATATATTCGGGTGGTAAAAAAAAAGTAAAGTCGGAATTTCAATACACCACCCCCTAGGATTGTTCTATACCGAAAAATATACCCCTATTGTTTTATTTTGAATTAAAAAAATATATTTACAAAGTGCGCAAAGAGCTCAAAGTTTTCCATGCACATATTTTATATGGGACTGTCTCTAAATTTTACTGCAAGATTTTTAAGAGTTATTAAGTAGTATAAAGTAGTATAAGTAGTTTTGTTAAGTTATTAAGTAGTATAGTATTGGAAAAGTTTGAAATTTATGCCGGAAACATACAACGACCTCTACTAAGCAGTGGATGCAGCAGCAACTAAACAATGCGCTGCACGCGTCATCTGGCGGTCACTAGATGCCGTTATTCCTTATTAAAGATGGAGTACATACTAATATACATACATACTTACATATCATGATTCAATAATAGAAAGGTTTTGTAATAAAAAAGTCTTCACGCTCCCACACATAAAATCGGCTTCTTTACTTGTGCAGAATGTAGCTCATTCTAGAGTTTCAAGTTATATTTTTAGTAAAACCCAAAATTCTTCATACTAAATACCTATTCGTTGGCATCACCTTCGTTCGCGTAATTTTCTGGAACAAGTGTAGAATAGCGACCGTTTAGCTATAAAATATCCAAAAATGCCGATTGATAGAAATTTTTACGCTGATTTCAACGATACCAAATTTATTTGGCGCAGGTAAAAAATAGAGAAGGTATAATAGTTTTATTTGCTTTGTTTATTTATATTTTTTAACTCTAAATTGTTGAAGCCCAAAAGTAGATCATGATAATATATGTATGTCGAATTAAAGATAATAACTTGTAGCGTTGCCAAATGTTCCGTATTTGCCGGGATGATGTTTGCACTAAATTTAAAATATTCCGTCGGGACAAGATTTTCCCGTATTTTCGGCAATTTAATTATTCTTTTCAACCTGTAAACTTCTACTCAAAATGGTCATGGTTTAACGCGGTGTGATGAAAATCGAACTATTTTGCACATCGTCCGGCTTCCCGCATCATTTAATGCTTCATTGTTGCAATAGTTTGTCGCTCACGTCTAACATCAATAAAGCTAACAAGTAAAGAAGTATAAGTTCGGGCGAAACAGACCTTTATATACCCGTCGCAGGTATCGTGATTTCAACTTCCTATAAACTACATTTGCATGATAAGCAGGGGTGGGCGTGGTTATTGCCCGGTTTCAAAGATTTTCAACAGGTTTGGTAACGATTGGTGATTGGCTAATGAGATACAGCATTTCATCATAAGTGGGCTGGGTCACGCCCATTTTCCAAAAATTTCATAATAATATTATTTTTTATCAAAATCCTACTGAAATATCGCAGTTTTTTCATTTTTCTAAAGTACCGTTATATAGGAAGTACGCGTGGTTACAGTCCAATTCCGCCAATTTTCAATACCAACCTACCTTGGATAAAGGGCAACCTACATACCAAATTTCGTTGAGATATCTCAATTTTTGATCGATATATCGTGTAGACGGACGGCCAGGCAGACGTGGCTTAATCGACTTCTCTATTAATTCTGAGCATCTATGTATACATTTGTCTATATCTATCTCGATTCGTTTTGGCTGTTACAAACAACCGTTATGTGAACAAAGATAATATACCCTTTTGCACAAGTGCGCTCGGGTATAAAAACGGGGTTGATGAATTAATTCGAAAATATATTTAGATCAGTTGGCATGGAGAAACCAATTGAATCGTATGAAAAAGGCCGAACTCTAGTGAAAGCTTCTATTGAAGAGCGAGCCCACCAGGATATTTGCCAATGCTTTGAGGAAATCGCCAACGGCTCTGATATTGATTCCAGATTGGTAGACAAGGCAGCGACCGTACAAGAAAAAAGGCAACGATTTAGAAATGGAGAAATATTTACAGGTACCCCTTATACCCAGACAAGAAGACCCTTTAATTTGGTGGAAGCATAGTCGCAAATAATTTCCAAATTTGTTTACACTGGAAATGAAGTATGAAGTATGGGATGCTGATTGATAATTCTGAAATGCTTCTTTTGATAATGAAAAAAAAAACGCTTTAATTAGGTACTAATTAAATTTTATTAAATTTTGAATATAAAAAAATGTTGGAACTACATTTTTAACTGAATCTTCCAAAATCGAGATCCAGATAGTCGGATAACAGAAAAATGGCCGGATAAGCTGGATTCCGGGTATCTACCGGATACATGGCATATCCCTAGTTATGATAATTCCTTTTGAACGAATTTAATAGAGTTTTATTCTATGTATACATTAGGCTGTGTCATTTTTGAGCAACTTTTTTTTCAACTAAGAAACAGGCTAAAAACTTTCAAAAAGGTGAAAAAAGAGCCTCTAAAAATTTGAGCTCTTAATATTATCATT
Source organism: Rhagoletis zephyria (assembly GCF_001687245.7). Taxonomy (NCBI): domain Eukaryota; kingdom Metazoa; phylum Arthropoda; class Insecta; order Diptera; family Tephritidae; genus Rhagoletis; species Rhagoletis zephyria. The sequence goes on along the minus strand of NW_016178614.1, from coordinate 1,508 downwards.
AAGTGGTGCCTGTTCCTAACTTTCCATTTCACATATAAATAACATGGGAAAAAAATGTTTCGTTTTTCTTATTTTTGTAGCTTGACATATAAGCATTGTAAAAATGAACTGAAAAATTATTTTGGTAGGAAATTGAACGCTCTACAAAAAAGTTCAAATTAATTTTTTTTACAGAGTGAGCCGTTCTGAAGATATTCAAACTTAAAGTTGCAAATGTATGAAATTATGATTTTTATTTTATCAAACTGATACTGATGACTTTTTTATGTCTTAAAAATTATTTTTAATCAGAAAACTGGTTTTTGTGCTCTTATATTTTTATAAAGCTAAAATAAAAATAAAATACGTCTTAGATATTATTTTATTATTTGATTAGCTCTTAAACAAAAGTAATTATGAACTAGGTTCAGTAAAATTATTATTTTATAGATTACAAAAAAAACTTTTCAACAACTAGAATACATAAACAATACATAAATAAGACTTAAAAAAGTCATCAGTATTAGTTTGATAAAATAAAAATCATAATTTCATACATTTGCAACTTTAAGTTTGAATATCTTCAGAACGGCTCACTCTGTAAAAAAAAATAATTTTGAACTTTTTTGTAGAGCGTTCAATTTCCTACCAAAATAATTTTTCAGTTCATTTTTACAATGCTTATATGTCAAGCTACAAAAATAAGAAAAACGAAACATTTTTTTCCCATGTTATTTATATGTGAAATGGAAAGTTAGGAACAGGCACCACTTAATGCTAATATTAAGAGCTCAAATTTTTAAAGGCTCTTTTTTTCACCTTTTTGAAAGTTTTTAGCCTGTTTTTTTGTTGAAAAAAAAGAGTTGCTCAAAAATGACACAGCCTAGTATACATACATACACATATAATTTTTCAATCCTTGTAAAAATAAATATAAAACGTCAACACAAATTATATACATGATTTGCACAGCAATGTAAATTATTTAAATTTTATAACAGAAATTTGTTTTTACACAAAAATGTAAAATATCAATGTATGAAATATAAGTACAATCATTCAATATTATTATCATCATGCATTATTTATTTATTTTTAACAATATTCAAAATGTTTTCCACTAAAAATCTTGTTCGTTAACTTTTATTTAAAATATTGCTCATTCTACAACAAAAACTATGGGGGTATTCTCGAAGTCTTGCAGAGCCTTTCCACGGTGCACGGATTGTAAGGTTTGCAACAGATTTTTATCTTTTCAACAGGTTTTATATTTTGAATACAAATTTACGAAAAAAGTTTATAATGTAAAATATTTTGAATATTGTGAGTAAAACGAAATGGCGAATACATCTGCGAGTGACTCTATGTATCTACATAAGTAAAATAAAAATATTTATGTGAGATTAAGTTTTGTTTTAAACAATCCAGCGGTACCACCATCACAAACGGCACCATCAACACCGAAAAATGCCTAAAATGCCAAAAAGAAAAAATATATACATATATTTTTACAAAAATAATTTTTGGAG
>NW_016178613.1:0-7738 GCF_001687245.7 Rhagoletis zephyria | reverse complement strand
AAAATCGCTTAGGCGGTTACAGCGCCAAATAAGAAGAAGAAGATATATGTATATAGTTCATTATTTAATAAATCCCGTGTAAATCCAAGCTTCCAACGTTTTGCAATATTCAAAAAATTTCGAAAAAATTTCGAGCTTTTTTAAAAATTCTAAAAAATCAGCCATAATTTTTAGCCATTTGAAATTTGTAATTTATTCTACTAGAATTCAATTGGCTACAAAATTCAGAATCTTTCTAGGCAATCTAATTAAAAAATATCGAAATATTTACGAAATTTCAATTGAATGTTTTAAATATTGCATATTTAATTCAGTGCCACACGAGCGGGCTGTTGGTACAAATTAAAAAAAATTGGGACGACAATTTTTTTGTACTCACACGATTGTTACAATACAGCGAACTTCTATGAAGAGATAAATATTAAAAAGGCAAAACCTGCGGAAAAGGCAAGAAAAAGCCAAAATTAAAATTAAATTTTTTTTATCAAGGAAGACATGAAACGTGTGACTTTATTTTTTTTACAGATACGACTAAGCAGACAAAATAGGCAAATGCCTCAAAATCCTGGTAATCACCCTCACTTCGCAGTCAGCAGATAGTGTAAGTTGGACTACGTGGCGTATACGCAACACACATACCTGCCTTGGACTATGCCAACGACTGTTTGCAAAGAAAACTGCGGCTAGGTTTACTTTGCTTATTCTCAGTACAGTGCGGCTCTTTATATAATTTAATTCAAGATATTCACGAAATGAAGAGATAGTACTTGAATACTCTGATGACGTTAAGTACCTTTTTATAATCCAAAAAAAAACAAAAAAAACAAAAACTTTCATTTAAATGAAATTTACACTTTGACTTCTTTCCCGGTTGCAGGTTCAATTTGAACTTGTTTAATATCGGTCGTAGAATCGCTTCCAAGATTGACTCCGCGCCATATATTTGTTCAAGCAGCAACCGTCCGGAAAAAGATGCAACTGCGCGTAAGAACGAGCGTCATACAGATATTTCGGAATAAATGCCGTGGTTGGAAAGACAAAGGCTGACTTTTTGCTAAAAGAAATCTCCGTTGGCAGGAAGCTGAAGATGAAAAACCCAGAACGGGAACAGCTCAACGGTACAGCTCAACTATTGATTATTTAAATTTAGTAATTTTTGCCCGCGGGCAACCTGATGCCCACCACCGGCATAAACACACAGCCACACATATGTAAATAAATATGCATAGCATGGCAATGTTCAAAAAAAATTTAAAGGGAAATGAATGAGGGGGCATGATGGAAATGCGAATTTCAAGTAATAAACATTCAATTTGTATGCAGCGGTTGATGTGCAACAAACCGTAGGCAGCTTTTACGCATACACACACATAGTCAAAATATTCATGCAAAAGTTCGCTTTTGAATTGCTTTATTATGCCAAAGTTGCCGACGATTGCACGCAGAAACACACGCACGCTTCTATTTATAACATGGACGTATGTATGTATGTAAATTTATTGGAATTTTGATGAACAGGCGCATAATATATATGTATGTATGTGTATACGTACAAACTTAGTCGCCTTACGAGCATCCTTAATATATACAAATGAAAGGCGCTTCAGTAGCATCTGTCGTTTGGCAGTTAGGTACCGCCTTGCAAGCAAATGAGGCAAGTGCTTCTGATGTCGCATTTTTCCTTTAAGTTAGTTTTCCCTTGCTTACATTATAATGATTAGAAAGCCTTTGCAAAAAACATACATCGTAAGAGTAAACGGAATCGTCATCGATATCGGAATCGTAATCGTAGTGGTAATCATAATCGCAATAATAATAAGAATCGTAATCGGAATCGCAATCGCTAAGGTAATATTGATCGCAATCGTAATAATAGTAATAGTAATTGTGATCGGAATCTTTATGGTAATCGTAATGGTATCGGAATCGTTATCGTAATCGTCATTGTTATGGCCATCGTAATCTCAAACGTAATTGTCGTTATAATGCTTACAGTAACTGGAATCGCAATCGTAGTACTTAAATTTATTATATTCCCTACCAGATCCGAAACCATACATATTTTTATCACTTTAAAATTCATTACTTTGTAGTCATAACATCCCCGCAACTGTTGGATCGGGCGTTGAAATATTACCCCGTACTTTGCAAGTCCGCAGGTGGCCGGAAGGAAAACCAAGAGAGGTGACAGCAAACAACAATAAACAAGCAAGCGTGAAATTTGATAAATGCATTCCTGAACAACAACAAAAAATAAAATAACTAAAATTTATGTAAAATGAGCTCACCCCGCGCGGAAGGAGTAATGCCGCAAGCAAACTGCAAGTCAGTTCGAAACCACAAAGTTGAGATGCAGCACAGTGGTACGAATTTTACTAACTCGCCACGTGTGTTGCAAAAGAGTGAAAATGCGTGCGAAGCAAATGCGCGCACAAAGAAATTTCAAGGCTGCAATTTCTACAGAGTTCTCTTAGTTGTGGCAGCCAAGATGCCACATGAGGCGCGTGATTTTTTTTTTGGTTATTTTTACAAACTGAGCGTGTGTATGTATGCATTGCACCTGCAGATTATAATTTATGAGCGGTAACTTGGTACCAAAGGTGGAAACCTTCATACGCTTATGAAACATATATGTAACTACACATGTACATTTTGTAGCGAAACTTTGCGAGAGTTGGTATGAAAAAGTGCATGCCATACTATTTGAATTAGAGTAGGTGTGGTAAGTATGCAATTTATTGCTCACGACTAAAGTGAATCGGTAGCCGCTTCTCACACTCCCTTCATTTGCGTCTTCCAAGTGTAAAGTATTGAATACATTAATCACGTGCGTGGGAATGGTGAGCACGTGCAAGTGTGTTGGGATGAGTTGAATAAAATGCAATTATCACTTAAGGCATTAAGGAACGTTAGGCGGTAGGTGCTGGGCGTCGATATGTGGCAATGTATTAGGCTGCAAGGTGGAACGCAAGTTCTCAGAGTCTACTAAGCCATTTTGGGGCAGCCACATTTTCATAACCGGGACTTCCTTCACAACGAGAAAAGAAAGAATGCTCAAGGTATTAACCTGCTGAACCCATTCCTATCTCGAATGGAACAACAAAATTATTGAGAGCAGTTTCAACGGAAACAAAATGTGGACAAAAGGTTCGGGAACATTTCCGTAAAGAACAAAATGCGAACAAAACTCTCGGTAACGTTCTCAAGAAGAACAGAAAGAGAACGAAATGTTTGGGAAGTTTGCCAATGAGTACGAAAGAACCGATAATGTTTTAAAGGACGATCCAATAAGAAAAAAAAACCCGGAAAATGGTCTGCTGAAGAACCAAAAGCGAACAAAAGTTTTGCGAATTTAACGCGTTGGGATGAATAATCATTTCAGTGGGAAACACCATTGTAATTCTAAGCCAGAGCAAGTCTCAGTCATTTAAACTGCCAGATTGTTTTTCAGTAGGGTGGTCTGCCCACTTATGGAACAAGTTTAAATTTTTTGTGCAAAAAAAAAAAAAAAAAAAAAAAAAAAAAAAAAAAGTTCCTGTCTTAAATCTTTTATTTACTTAATTTGCATAGTTCTAGTTCATAATTCTTTTTTGATTAATTTTCATATTGAANCTTGCACAGAGTTGTACACAAACTCTTTTAGAGAGATAGACTTGTTACTCAATAAATCCGTTATAGGTGCTCCTATTTATTGAACTAATTGCTGGTGTCATTCACTGCTACTTGGACTCTGCCTTACTGGCGAGTTTTTTCCTTCCCTCCTTGCCTCTCTTCGCTGAGTGATAAGCCCACATCGTCAAGAAGGACGCCTTCATTTTCACATTTTTGGAACCTTTGTTGTTATTGTAAATTTTGTCAAAGCGATTCGTTAGGTATTAAAAGCTTCTAGGAAACAATTTTTCACGCCTAGCACCGACCCAATGCAAGTTGATTAGCTCCGTAAAGCTGTTCACTAAACTAAGGACCAGCAGTGTATAGGAAAGAGCCTCAACTTCACTAAATTGCCCAACCTTTGCTGGTCGTGTAAAAATTTTCAAATATTTCAATACCTTCTTCAAAGCAAACGCAATTGCCATTCACAGGTCTCTTTCAATAGTAGCCAAAATATTGCTGATTTCGTCGTCAGCCAAAAAAAGTTTGCCACTACCCAGCGCAGTGAGCGTCAATGCTCCAAGGAAAAATCTGAATTGTGTTAAATTTAATTGCCCAATTTCGCACGCCACACACAACCGTTACTATCAAACACGTGCAAAAAGCCAATTGGAAATCCGATGGACCTCTAATGGAGGCCAATGCTACTTTAGTGCGCCCCCCATGGTGCATAAATTGTAAATAACGGTAAACTCAACCTTGCCTCTGATCCGTCCCATGAGTATGAATAAATTGTTAAGCCGGATTTTCGGTATAAATGAGTACATAAAAACTGGCGTACGTGCATGAATGCCAAACTGAGCGCATACATATTTATACATAAGTATTATGGCAAAAATATGCCATGGAGTTCAATATTTAGTGCTTAATAAAAGGTGTGATGCTACAAAAACGAATAGCATATGTATGCACATTAGGGTGGTCCAAAAATGTATGAGAGAAAAGTAAAATCGGAAATTTAATGCTCACACCCCCTAGGATTGTTCTATACCGAAAAAAGTATACCCCTGTTTTTTTTATTTTAAAATCAAAATATATTTAGAGGTCGCTCAAAGCGCTCAAGCGGCATTATTCTCTGAAGTCTTCTGAAGAGAAGCAGAGTTTTCAGATTGAAAAATTTTGATTTCCATGGATTCTATGCCATTTCTACGAAAAGTTTTTTTTTCCCCATACAAAATACATGGGAAACTTTGAGCGCTTTGAGCGACCTCTAAATATATTTTGATTTTAAAATAAAAAAACAGGGGTATATTTTTTCGGTATAGAACAATCCTAGGGGGTGAGAGCATTACATTTCCGACTTTAATTTTTTTTGGACCACCCTAATGTACATACATATGTATGACCATGTAAATTTGTTTACATTTTTCCATTAAGTTTTTGCTGTTCTGTTTCCAAATTTTTTGTACATTTTTTAGTGATGTGAAGTTCTCGTCAATACATTAGCAAGGTTATATGCTCAATGGGGTAATATGTATGTATGTATGACCTGCAGCGTCAAAAAAAAAGTTATTAAAAAGTAAAATAATTTAAATGCAATTTCTAGGAGGTACATATTCTGCAGGGAGAGAAATGGATATCTTGGAAGTAAGGAGTGCTTTTCATCGTTAGAGCTCGTGATACAGCATCAACTGTAAGAAGCAATAGGCTCGCGAATTGAGCGCTGACATAAATATTTTGAAAATATGTAAATTGTTACCTAACGATTTTTTTTTTTGAAACTGGTCGAACACTCAATGCCGCATAATAATAAAAGTAAGTGTCAACCAACACATCTACATATGCAGGTACGCTTTTTGTCGGCTTGAAAAATTTACGGATAAGCTATTTTTGTATAAAATTTTGTATACTTTTTTTTATGAAGAACACTGCTTGCTGCTTTTTATAACAACACTTTTATAATTTTTTTATGTATATTCCAATTGCTGTCAATTGAAATTAGTTAATTCATTTAGTCCGAAACGAAAAAAGTTCCCATTTTACACTACAAAAAAAAAAAACCATTTTATGGTAATAAACTTATTTTCATGAAAAAATTCTTACCAATTGATTTACAGTGGTGAGCTAACTGACATTCGGAAGTTATTTATAGATTTACAGCGCAAAAATTAAAGCTAACTGACCAAGTGAATTAATTAAACGAAAATTAATTTATCCATTAATATTTTTCAGCAAATTAAACCAATAATTAGCCGCTTCACACTGAAACTAAGTTTTGTGATAACTTTTGTAGCAAATTCCGTGCGAAAATCTTCGATCAGCTTGGCTTTGCAGTGCTTGCTGTATACACACGAATACTCTGTGCTAAGCCAAGCGGAGCTGCTCAGAACGAAGCAAAGCTTTTAAGTTGTACGGCGCGATATTGCAACCGAAACCAAACATAGTAAAAGTTGTAGGTAGGATCGAATAAACAATGGAAATAGGTTTCGTATGGACCGTGAACCCTCCACAAGATGGTACTAGTCCATCTTTAAACACAAGTTAGTTTGAAACAAGTAAAGTAAGTTAGGGTGAAGCCGAATTTTATATACCCGGCGCAGGTATCAAATATCGTCGTTTAAACATTCTCTCAACTACTTTTGCATGATAAATAGGGGTGTTTTTCCAGATCTCAAACGATTTCGGTAACTGACTTATTGAAACAAGTTTGATAGAAATCAATGCAGCGGTTACCGAAATAGACCTTTGTAGTCATAAAGTAGGCGGTGCCACGCCCAATCCCTAAAAGTCCATAACAGTCTCATTTATTGTTAAGAGATTGTTCTAAATATTAACTTGGAGTAAATTAGTGTCTTCAGTTTTTGAAATATCGCAGTTTTCGTATTTTTGAAATTTACCGTTATACGGGAAGGGGATGTAATTTTTTTTTTAAGTGGGGGACGCCACGCCCATTATCCAAAAATTCATAATAATCAAATTTTCTGCTAAGTGATTATTGCAATCATCGATTTTTTGTGTTTCTGTAAATTACCGTTGTATGGGAGGAGGGCGTGGTTATTGCCCAATTTCAAATACTTTCAACAGATTTCTTAGTTGGACCCTAAGCAAGGCTCAGACCGAGTTGGGTAAGGATTGGTGAAGCGGCTGCTGAGATAAAGCATTTCATCATAACTAGGCGGGGTCACGCCATTTCCCTAAATTTCATAATAATATTAATTCCTACCATAATTCTACTTCACAAATTAATTTTCAACAATTTGGATTGAATATTTACTGAAATATCGTAGTTTTTGCATTTTTTCGAAAATACCGTTATATGAGAAGTGGGCGTGGTTACAGTCCGATATCGCCCATTTTCAACACCAACTTACCCTGGGAAAAGGGCAACCTACGTACCACATTTCGTTGAGATATCTCAATTTTTGCTCGAGTTATCGGTACACGGACGGACGGACGGACAGGCAGACATGGCCTCATCGACTTCTCTTTTCATTCTCATCATTTATGTATACATTTGCCTATATCTGTCTCGATTCGTTTTGGCTGTTACAAACAACCGTTATGTGAACAAAATTACAATACAACGTCGGTGATACTGCAAAACGTTCTATGTCACTTATTGCCTCTGGTGCTTAATGGATCTGTTATCTTTATCTGATCGCTTCTGGCAATCGTTTATCTTCATCAGCCAAAGGTAGAGAGGTTTGTCATTCATTTAATTGGGTGTAACAATTTACAGATGCATTCCGGTGCAAGTTAGAGGCTATCTAAGTGCCAAGGGTACTAATAGACATAGACCGTTTTGCAGTATCGCCGACGACATGTGCGCTCGGGTATAAAAAGTTGAAACATCCCGCTTAAGCATTTTATGTAGATGTTTTTTCTACAATGAAAATTTTTGAATAGTTTTCTTTGCGTGTTGTTTGCATAAAATAACTTTTAGAGTACCTTTATCAAAACATTGGTTGTTTCAATTTGGCAGAGTTTGAATCCTCGTGTTCAAGATCATGAAAAGCGCTACTTATAACCTTTTATTTTATTTCACTTTGTTTTATATTTTAACCTAATTTTATTTGCTTGAAATATTTAAGATTTGTCTGAAAATTTTTTTAAGCTTTTGGCCATTTACCAAAAACCATTGCAAGCG
>NW_016178612.1:0-7739 GCF_001687245.7 Rhagoletis zephyria | reverse complement strand
GCTTAAGCTCATCAGAAAAACAAATATTTTATGGTAATTTCGTAAAGAAAGTCTCGGTTATGCGCAGAAGGGCAAACTGCAAAGGGCAGGATCAGCCAAGAAAAAAAATAGCTTTCACTTTTATTTTAAAGCGAATAACAAGACCATGCAAGTGTGCAAAAAATACTACTTCAATACTCTTTCAATTTCTGAACGAGTAATTTATTACTTTTTTGCGAAGCTTTATGAAGTTGACACTGTAGAGTCTAAGTCTAAACTTAAACATTGTGGAAAAAAGCCTACAGAAGAAAGTCGAGTTATAGAGGTGAAAAATCACATTTCAAGTTTCCCTACAATCGACTCGCATTACTGCAGATCAACTACCTCGAGAAAATATTTAGAGGCCCACTTGAGCGTACTAAAAATGTATGATCTATATAAAATTTCTACCAATGATCCAGTTAGTGTAAATGTCTACAGAAAAGTATTTAACACAAGCTTTAATTTGTCTTTCTACGCACCAAGAAAGGATATTTGTGATAAATGTCACATTTTTAAAGTCAATGCAGGTAAACAATCTGAGCCTGAGGTACAACTGCATCAAAAACATTTGGAAGAAAAAATATTTACAAAAACGGAACGCGATGCTGATGTTCTACATATTGACAATAATTCCGCAGTCTTAATATATGATTTAGAAAATGTGTTTACTCTCCCAAAAATGTTTGCCTCTAGTTTCTANTATCTCGATTCGCTTTGCCTGTTACAAACAACCGTTATGTGAACAAAGTTATAATACCCTTGTGCACAAGTGCGCTCGGGTATAAAAATCGTCACTGATCATCCTAATTTGAACAGCATTACACTCTGGAGTGATTCATGTGTCCCACAAAACAGAAACCGCGTAACTGCAACAGCTTTACTTCAGTTTATCCATGATCATCCAAATATGGAAGAAGTCAAGCAAAAATTTAGTGAGCCAGGACACTCCAGCTTACAGCATGTTGACTGCGTCCATAGCGCGATTGAGAAGTATTTGCGGAATTTGGAAATTCCTAGCCAAGTTTCTCTAATACGACTGCTAAAGAACATGAAGTTTCCGAATGTAAAATTAAGCATACTACAAATGACTCAGCAAGACTTTAAATGTTATTCTATAAAGTCAGAAAGCTTGAATTTTAAAGATATTCCGTTTTTTAAATGCAAATCTTTAATGTATTCCAAATCTGATTTGTTTAAAGTAGGTGTTAAGTTATCCTTTAAATTTGTGACCTACAGTATCGTAGACTTGAGAAAATGTAAAGGTAGATTTTCTAATATTTTGAATGTGTGGAGACAAGAACTTCGACTTGCTCCAAAAAAGGAACTAGACTTAAATTAAAAGAAGGACCTACAAAGTTGTATTACATTTTTGGAGAAAGAAGAAGACAAATGCTTTTACAGAACCATATCAAAAATGTGATCTCATATACATAAATACATACTAAGTATGTAAATAATATAGAAATACCCTATCTAAACTTTTTGCCATGTGATTGAAAACTTACCAAAACTTTCAATTTTTTGGTTACAATTTCTTTAAAATGCTGTTTTCAATTGGAAACTATAATTAATTAAACTTAATGCAATTCAAAAACAACTACTACAGCATTTAATTAATTATAGTTCCCAATTGAAAACAGCATTTTAAAGAAATTGTAACCAAAAAATTGAAAGTTTTGGTAAGTTTTCAATCACTTTGCAAATAAACAAAAAGTTGGCATAGGGACTTTCTATTTAAGGTACTATTGTTTTTATAATACTACGTTCTTTGTTTTTTTTTCTGAAGCTGAATTGAATTATTTTATTTACTAGATTTGTAAGAACTATTTTCTTATGTTTACTTTAATATATTTTGGTGTTCAAATAAAACTGAAAAATAAATTTCATATGATTTGTGTTATATTTTGCTAGTAATTTGTCGTATGTGTATGAATTGAGCTCAACCATGTTGTCAACTGTAACATACGACAAAGTGTGAGTAAATAAAATTAGCAATAAATGTTGCAGATTTTGTGTAATTTTTTTTTTAATAATAAATTTCAATATTTCCTTAAGCTAGAAACAACATATAAAATTTTCAAGGAAATCTACCGTGTCGTTTTCAAGAAAACAGATCTTAAACTTCAATCGCGATTTCCCAAAAGTCGTCAAATGTAACATACGACAATCATTTGTTCAAGCGACGATACCTAAACGTGACAATTGATTATAAACATGACAATAGTTATAGCAGCGAGTTTTGTCATTGCACGCGAATAGGGCTATTAATTAATATTTTGTGATTTTTATTTGTTTCGCTTAAAAATAATAATTATTACTGAGTTTTCTTTTCACTCAACGAAAATAACTAGTGGTCGAGTTTTTTTTCGATCACAAGTAATGATTATTTTATGATTTTTATTTTTTCGCTCAGAGATAATAATCACTACTGAGTTTTATTTTTACAGTTAAAAGTAATGATTATCTATAAAATTTAAAAGGCCATAAAGACGCCACAAAGAGAAATTTCGACTTACAAATACTAGGACTTATTCATTTTATTAGGATGTCGATACCTCTGAAAAGGATAGATCGCAAATAGCGTCTGTATAGCTTTCGATTTTGTGAATAATCATTATTCTTAAGTGAAAAATTAAAACTCAATAAAAATTTTTATCTGGTAGCGAAAAAATAAAAATCATAAAATAATCTTTATTGGTTAAACTCAAAAACTAAAAATCATTGTGAATTAAAGTAGGACAGACGAAAACAAATACGTCAGTATAGTTAAAAGTGTTTCATTTCATTTATTTGTTTCTTTAAATATGTTTGATTGAACTCAAATTAATGAGCCTCGTAGAAGAAAAACTCAACTGCTAATTTTCACTGATTTATTTCGACAAGACCNGTTAAACTCAAAAACTAAAAATCATTGTGAATTAAAGTAGGACAGACGAACACAAATACGTCAGTGTAGTTAAAAGTGTTTCATTTCATTTATTTGTTTCTTTAAATATGTTTGATTGAACTCAAATTAATGAGCCTCGTAGTAGAAAAACTCAACTACTAATTTTCACTGATTTATTTCGACAAGACCTTTTTTACATTGCGCTAGAAACTATTGGAAAGAACCAGTTATCGTAACATCGAATGATGTTGAGAGAACAATTGATAATAACAATTTATGTACAGTATATGTGTTGTTATGCTAAGGAATGCGTTGATATGTATAACCCTATATTTATGAATGTATGTAAATATGTGCATATATAACTAAGTGAAGCCGTGTGTAACTAACTATGTGCGTACCCACGTGCATTAGCAAAGGCATTTGCATGTACGTACTAGGGATATTGCGAATGTGGAATTTTACACATCCGCGGATGCGAATGCGGATGCGGATGTTTAAAAGCTAANACCTTTTTACATTGCGCTAGAAACTATTGGAAAGAACCAGTTATCGTAACATCGAATGATGTTGAGAGAACAATTGATAATAACAATTTATGTACAGTATATGTGTTGTTATGCTAAGGAATGCGTTGATATGTATAACCCTATATTTATGAATGTATGTAAATATGTGCATATATAACTAAGTGAAGCCGTGTGTAACTATGTGCGTACCCACGTGCATTAGCAAAGGCATTTGCATGTACGTACTAGGGATATTGTGAATGTGGAATTTTACACATCCGCGGATGCGAATGCGGATGCGGATGTTTAAAAGCTAACATCCGCGGGTGTCATGTATTTTTAACAAATAATTTAGGTGGGTAAATTGGGTGATTTATAATAATAATAATAGATTGGCGCTTACACATATGNGCGGATGCGAATGCGGATGCGGATGTTTAAAAGCTAACATCCGCGGATGTCATGTATTTTTAACAAATAATTTAGGTGGGTAAATTGGGTAATTTATAATAATAATAATAGATTGGCGCTTACACATATGTTAGTGTTTGGCCGACCCTCCCTGCGACTTGTGGCGTGCGCCTTGATGTTGTCACACAAAGCGGAGGGACCTACAGTTTTACGCCGACTCCGAACGGCGATTGTATTTTTATGTGAAGCTGTTTTTCGTGGCAGAAATACACTCGGAGGTTTGCCATTAGTTGCGTTTGTTTAGAAGTTATCCAGTAACTTGCTAGTAACTCTCCAGTAACTTTATTTCTAAGAATTCGCTCTCATAGAAAAAATTTGCAAAAAAAGTACGCGAACGCTATTCCAGTAATAATTTGCAAGCTTCATGAATCATGAAGAGCTGATAAATTGGATGTTTATTCGCAGCAAATTCCTAATAAAACAATATATTTTATGTTTAAATAGGTTCATTTTGTGAAATTCAACAATGAAAACCCACAAATAGTTTCCTTATTAGTTTAAATTTCATCCAGCAACATGCGATCAGCTGTTTTTCGTACTGGCAAATTCTTACAAGTAAAAATTTATCCAGTAAAAACTTGCAACTTCAACTGTCATTTTTCGAAAATTTGTATGCCGCCCATAGTAAATTTGTACATGAAAACCAAAAGTGAAAAGTGAACCGGTTCGGGGAAAATTAAACTCATGATAAGACCGAACNAAGTAAAAATTTATCCAGTAAAAACTTGCAACTTCAACTGTCATTTTTCGAAAATTTGTATGCCGCCCATAGTAAATTTGTACATGAAAACCAAAAGTGAAAAGTGAACCGGTTCGGGGAAAATTAAACTCATGATAAGACCGAACGTTTTTTTAGTACTTGAATCTAAAAATTGGAACATTGTACTTAATAAAAACTTTTTGAAGGGTCGTAAATCAAACCTGCGCCACTATATAACAACTCGCTCGAGGTGACAAACTTGAAAAACTTTAAACTTGGCAAAATTGTAAATTCTTTTCGATTGACACTGCACCAGCAGCGCGATTCACTAACTTTTAACAATGCGTTTTGTCGAGTTGTAAGCTAACAATTTTTGTTGTTTGCAGTAACGATTGTGCGATTCACTAACTGTGCTGCCGCTAATGGGCACAAATATGTTGCATATGCCAAGGCGCTCGTGTGAGCACAAAGTTCACAAGCGTTTTATTTGGAAGAAAGTGCGCAACACCCTCCACAAAAAAAATTCTAAAAAAGCAACGGTAACTTTTAGCGACTTGAAACTTGCACTTTATCAGACTAAAATTGAATGGGCTACAAAACTGCTTACCAGAAAATCTTATAGAGGTTCTGAATAAAACGTGCGAGATTTTGGTGAAAACTTTTTTATATTTGATTGATTTTTGTGAACTTAGTGCAAGCTTTGAAACTTGTATTTATTTGGTTTCTGTTGTTATATAGTAGATGGAACTATTGAAAATAAAATTATTAAAAATAAATAAATACACATAAGTAGAAAACAACATAATATTGAATTTTGCTCCCTGCTGTAAATAAGAAGTTTACAAAAAACATTTAACATGAAAAAGATTGTTAATATCATGATGATTAATGAAAAAATATTTAAATATGTACATACAAAGTTATATGATATTCATATTTTTAATAAACGGTGTACACGTACTAAATTGAAAACTTTAATTATTCAATTCCTTTAAATGCAAGGCATATTTAGTTCCTGTAAGATTAAAAAATAGACTTATCACCTTTTAACTTCCAGTTTTCTATATTTGTTTTACGCCCTATTGGAAAATTATAACCGGAACCCATATAGACAACTTTTAACAAACTATTTTTTTGTTATTTAATTTATATTACTTGTGCATTCTGCAATATTTAAACAAAATTCAAACAACTTTCGTAAAACTTCAAGTTTTTAATCAGACTAATTATGTATGCAGTTTTGTATCACATTTAATTTTAGTACAGTAAAGTGCAAGTTTGATGTTGCTGAAAAATCCTTTGATTTTTGATATTTTTTTGTTAGCGGTGCTGTGCAGTTTTTCCATACGAAAAAATTGTAAAACGTACCTTTTATGTTTTATTAACAACTCCAATCTAGACGTCGTCAAATAAGCGGCCTTTGTTATCGTTAACGACAACAGCTGATTTGGCGCTAACGAATGTTGTTAGGGAAACGTTCACTGAATAGCTAAATTGTTAAAATTGTCGTTTAGCTGACTTAAACTTAACAATAACAGGAGTTGTTAAAATCGCGTAATGAATCGCACCACAGTTGAGAGGAATTTCGGTTATATTTATTTATTTTTATTGCGGTGCAATAATTACTTTATGAGAATTTCATCGGGGCTGCAAATGTCGGATGTGTGACTTTCATCTTCATAATCTAGCATCATGGCACAATCGTTGCTTAAACACCGTTTTTTTCGAAAGAATTCTTCATTCTGATTCTTTTGGTTGTTTCGGAATTTGTCACGTCATCAGCGTTTTTCGATTTTAGTTTTTGTAACTCCTTTTTAATGCTTTCTTCTCTGACTAGTTAGATATACGTCTGTGCACTTACACAATATTCCAGGGACCGAAAATAACAGTTATTTTTTCCGTGTTAAATTTGGCCTAATATTTTTTATTCCGAAATAAACGTCCTATCCGTATAATAAAGAAACCGCTTATCAAAATTAAACAAATTTGGTATCATATGAAAGAGGACTTAAATAGCTTTTAAACAGAAATAACCAATGAAAGTTACCACCTCTATTAACATTTTTTCATAACTTAATACTAAAAAAATTCATGTAAATACATACCTGACCCAGTGTTTCTTCTTAGTGATTAACAGGGAACGGATTTTTAGGACCTAAAAACCTATAAAAAAAGGCAAAAAAAATAACGAAATAGGCTGGAAAAGGCAAAATAAAATAGCGAAAAAGGCAGGAAAAAGCACTAGGTATTGCAAAAAAGGGCAAAACAAAATAGCGAAAAAGGCAAGAAAAGGCAAAAAAATGTATTGCAAAAAAAGCAAAATAAGGCACTAAAAAAGACAGAAAATACGAAGAACAATCAAAAATAATATTTATTTTAGAAATTCTTATATTACAAGTAAAAACAGAAAAACTGAACTAGTTTCATTATATGAAAAATTTGTACTTTGCATCTTTGACTATTTTAGCCTTTCGAGTTTCTAACTCATAAAACTTTAATCTGTATAGTTGTAGTAACATTGAACCACAAGATGCATTTTGAAGTTTTCTGGCAGCATTTTCATTCGATTTTCGCGAAGAAAAGCCTTGAATGGACTAAATGTGCGCTCGACGTAAGTTGATACAAGTGGAGCCCAATTTAAATATGGAACGTTTGAAACGTTCATATTATCAGGAATAAGGGCGTTTTCCTCGCTCTTTACAATTTTATCCACACCCCTTATTGTCTTCAAGCCTACGTTAGCTGAGAAAACGGCTTTGAATTTTTTCAACACCAATTTGGCAATAGGTCACTGTGCTTCTATAAGCCGCATGGGCATGTGTATATTTTTTAATCTTAAAAAAAAAAATGTAAATTCTATAATCAGTTTTGTAAAGGTAGAAAAGGCAAAAAAAGGCAAATATCTTAAAAAAGGCAAATATCTTAACAAAAGCAAAAGAGGCAACTTCAAATGTGTATATATGGAATCAGGGAAAGCTAAACCGTGGACATTCTTTATCGAATATACTCTATCTCTTTAGCAGAAAAAAGGCAATTTCCATAAAATCTGTTCCCTGGCGATTAATTAACATTTTTACTGAAATATTTTTCAATGTGAGGCTTCCTCTTTTAGACATTTCAGTTTTAAAGCTATTCAAGTCCTCGTTCATTG